>NW_026057580.1:60889083-60963432 GCF_023721935.1 Panthera uncia | reverse complement strand
CAGGCTCCAAGCCATCAGCCCAGAGCCTGTTTCTGATTCTGTGTCTCCCTCTCTCTCTGCCCCTCCCCCGTTCATGCTCTGTCTCTCTCTGTCCCAAAAATAAATAAAAAACGTTGAAAAAAAATTAAAAAAAAAAATGATCAGTGAAACACTGAAAGCACTAATTGGCTACTTTCTAATTTTTCATTTTTCTGTCATGGCATAATCTTACTGTACAAAATTGGGTATGGGATTCTTCACTGACATGTCTTCTTTTCCTTCTTAACAAAGTAAATAACTTCAACATTACATTAGAGCTCTTCAGAAATATACATATATTTAAACAGCGTATTCACACCACAGTTGCCTCAATTAGAATTGAAGCTCATCTTAGTTGTTTTTAAATCTGCAGTTACTTTTTTTAACCTTTGGTTTTTAATAAGTTGTAAACACCTATAATTTATCCTGAGAAATAATATATCCTTCAATTTTATGTATTATGATACATTTTTGTACATAATCTCAATAAGAAACACAATTAAGACCTAAAATTTTTTCACAGTATAAACTAAAACTTTGAATTCGTTTAGAAAAGCAAACCCAACATGTTGGGAACTGCATGTAAATTACATAAACTCTCTTGGGGGCAGTGAGGTTGGGGGAAGCAAACTAACTAGAATCTAGTTAGCACTTAATATTATTGCACAAATTTTTAGAAATGAAAGGACATTTCCTCTGGAATCACCTCTTAAAATCTACCAGAAAAGGGGGAAGAAACCACTCCTTAGCTTTTTAAATTTCCTAATTCTCAATTTAAATTTGACAAATACTGATTGCTAATTTGTGTTTATATGTTACTTGAACATATCTGACAGAAATATTTTAAGTGGCCTTTAAAAAATGAACAGCCTTCAAACAACAAGTATATGTGTAGAAGTCACATTTGGCAAAATAGATCTATCCAAAGATTATCACATATTATGGCACAATGTGCTAGGCATTGCGCCAGCCCCCGAGATTGCAAAATAAATAAAACTAAGTCTGCAATTTGCTCACATATGAGTAAAGATGACAGAAATCCTTTAGAAGAAAATAAAATGGATCATTGAACAAAGTGACCACGAGGGCTGATTCTCAGCACAATTATTAAAGAGTAACATAGCTTCAAAACAATGGCTTCTTTCAACAATTAGCATTGTTTCCTTGGACTGTCTTTATCCCTATCAACATGATGATTCCTCCTGTTCAAGGTGAAGATCTACTCCTGGACCATCTCTGACCAGAAACCCACCGGCCCTAAACTCATCAGGGTAAAGTTTATAATGGGAAAACATGCTCCAGAAAAGGATAAGAACAAATTCTAGCATCTTCCTATACTCTTTCATGACAAAGAACTTTAGTAGAAAACCCATCCACCACCACCATTACCAGAACACCACCACCACCATGTACCAATTATCTAGTTTAAAATGATTCTAAAGCCAGAAACCGAGGCCAAGTACAAGCATGAAATATCTATACTAGAAAATAATACGAATACTTTGTGACTGACAATATCTTATGGTGAATTTTGAATTATATTATAGAGAATCTCTACCTCCATTTATGTTTGAGTAATTCTAAAAGAGACACACATCTACAACAGATTTTCACCTCTAAGCAAAAAATTAAGTAACTAACCTTCGCCTCATTGTGATGGCAAAGCATCTCTTGTTCTACTCTTATCTGCTTCCATCTTTTTAATCATAAAATGAATTCAGCTTTAGTTTAGCAAAAATACTTAAAATTGTTTATACCATGTTGTATTATGAACACTTAAAGTGTTCGCCACAAAAAAATGTTCACCACACACCCATACCCACACACACACCCCCACACACACACAGACAAAACTAGAGGATTATAATGGTCTCAAACTCAAAAATACTTACGGTAGTAGGGACAAGTGTTTGTATGGGGCAGGGGAATAAATATACTATCTCAGAGTTAAAAATAAGGAAAATAAAACCACCAAAGACAAGCCATTAGCTATACTAACCAGGAAAAAAAGAGGGAGGGCTCAAATAAATAAAATCAGAAATGAAAAAGAAGATATCATAACTGATACCACACAAATACAAAGGATCATAAGAAATTATGGTAAACAGGGGCACCTGGGTGGCACAGTTAAGCGTCTGACTCTTGTTCTTGGCTCAGGTCATGATCTCATGGTTTGTTGAGTTTAAGTCCCATATCCGACTCTGCGCTGATGGTGTGGAGCCTGCTTGAGATTCTGTCTCTGCTTCTCTCTGCCCGTCCCCAGCTGTGCCTTCTCTCTCTCTCTCTCTCTCTCTCTCTCTCTCTCAATAAATAAACTTTAAAAAATTTTAAAAAAAGAAACTACAGTAAACAATTATAGATCAACAAATTGAACAACTGAGAGAAATGGGTAAATTCCTAGAAACAGAAAGGCTGAATCATGAAAAAATAGAAAATCTTAACAGACTACTTACTAGCAAGGAGATGGAATCAGTAATCAAAACCTTCCAACAAAGAAAAATCCAGGACAAGATGACTTCACTGCTGAATTCTACCGAATATTTAAAGAAGGATTAATACCAATCCTTCTCAAATACTTCCAAGAAACAGAAGACAGAAAATTTCCAAACTCATTCTATGAGCTTAGCAATAACCCAATACCCAAACCAGGCAAACTCATTATCAGAAAAGAAAATTATAGGCCCATATTCCTGATGAACATAGATGTAAAATTCCTCATCAAAATATAAGCAAACCAAATTCAACAGTATACTAAAAGGATCATACACCATGATCCAGTGGAATTTATACAAGGATGGTTCAACATCTGCAAATCAATCAATATGACACACCATATTAATGAAATGAACGATAAAAATCATATGATTATCTCAACAGATGTTGAAAAAGCATTTGATAAAATTCAACAATCTTTCATGATAAAAACTTTCAACAAATTGTATATAGAGGGAATGTACCTCACATAATAAAGATTATATATGGCAAGCCCATATCTAACTACTACATCTATCTACTCAATGGTGAAAAGCTGAAAGCTTTTCCTTTAAGATCAGGAAGAAGACAAGAATGCCCACTCTCTTTTTTTAAACACAGTCCTGGAAGTTCAAGCCAGAGTGATTGGCCAAAATACATATATACATACATACATAAATACATACATACATACATACATACATACAATAATAATAAAATTGGAAAGAAAAAAAGTAAAGTCTGAATTTGCACATGACAAGATATTATGTATAGAAAACGCTAAAGACTCCATAAAAAAACTGTTAGGACTAATAAAATCAGTAAAGTTTCAGGATACAAAATCAATTTATAAAAATCAGTTGTGTTTCTATACACTATCAGAAAGAGAAAATAAGAAAATAATAATCCCATTTACATTGCATCAAAAAATACTTTACAAATATATTTAAATAAGGAGGTGAAAAATATATACACTGAGAACTATTAAGAAATTGATGAAAGAGACTGAGGAAGACACAAATAAAATGAAAATATATTCCACATTCATAGATTGAAAGAATTAATATTATTAAAATGTCCATACTACCTAAAGTGATCTATAGATTCAATGCATCCTTGTCAAAATTCCAGTGGGATTTTTCAAAAAATTTTTTTAAAAGTCCTAAAATTTGTACTGAATCACAAAAGACTCTGAAGAGCCAAAGCAATCATGAGAAGAGCAAGGCCGGAGGCATCATACTTCTTGATTTCAAACCAGATTACAAAGTTACAGTGGTCAAAACATATTGGCATATAATATTGGCATAAAAAAAGAAACATTGATTAATGGAACAGAATAGCGATCCCAGAAATAAACCCATGCATATCTGGTCAATTAACTTATCACAAGGGGAAAAGGAGAGATTCTTCAAAAATGGTGTTGAGAATACTGAACAGCAATATGCAAAACAATAAAACGAGACCCCTATCTTACACCACACGCAAAAATCAACTCAAAATTGACACGAGTCTTTTTTTTAATTTTCATTTATTTATTTTTGAGATAGAACGCAAGCTAGAGAGGGGCGGGGGTGGGGTGGGGTAGAGAATCACAATCAGACTCCATACTGTCAGTGCAAGCCCAATGTGGGTCTCGAACCCAGGAACTGTGAAGATCATGACCTGGGCCAAAATCAAGAGTCAGACGCTTAACCAACTGAGCCATCCAGATGCTCAAAATTGACTAAAGTCTTAAACCAAAGACCTGAAACCATAAACTCCTAGAAGAAAACATAGGGGAAAAGCTCCTTGACATCAGTATTACTAATGATTTTTGAGTTTGGCATCAAAACCAAGGGCAACAAGAGCAAAAATAAACAAGTGAGACTACATCAAATAAACTTCTACACAGCAAGAAAACCATCAACAAAATGAAAAGGAAATTTACAGAATGGGAGACAATATTTGCAAATTGTATATCTGATATGAGGTTAATACCCAAAATATATAAACTCATACAACACAATAGCAAAATAAATATCCAATGTATAAATTGGCAGATGAACCAGACATTTTTTTTCCAAAGAAGACATACACATGGTCCAGAGATACATGAAAAGATGTTCATTACCAACCATCAAGGAAATAAAAATCAAAACCACAATAGATGTTACCTCACACCTGTTAGAATGGCTAAATAAAAGCACAAGTAATAATAAGTGTTGACGAGTACATGAAGAAAAGGAAACTTTTGGCACACTGTTGGTGGAAATGTAAATTGGTGCAGCCACTCCTCCATGAAAAAGTATGGAGGTTCCTCAAAAAAATTAAACATAGAGCTACCATATAATCCAGTGATCCCACTTCTGGCAGCACAGAGTTTGCTCAGGATTCTCTCTCTCCCTCTGTCTCCGCCCCTCTCCTGCTCTCTCTCTCTTCCCCCCACTTTCTCAAAATAAATTAATAAGCTTTACATATAAAAAAGATTAGATTAACATGGATGTATATCCCTATATATCATATATTAACACACTAAATATAGTTACAAGAAATAAGCAAAAGGGGTGCCTGGATGTCTCTGTTGGTTAAGCATCAATCTCTTGGTTTTGGCTCAGGTCATGATCTCATGTTTTCATGGATTCGAGCCCCACATCAGGCTCTGCACTGGCTGTCTCCCTCTCTCTCTGCCCCTCCCTGACTCACACTGTCTCTGTCTCTCAAAATAAATAAGTAAACTTTAAAAATTAAAAAAAAAAAAGAAATCAGCAATAAAGTTAAGCCACTCAGTTCTATACCATTTATATTTTATGAACTTACTAAGTATATTACCTGCTATCTATATTTTGAGGTAATATCCATAATATAAATTTTTATTGGAAGGTAATTCTATTTGAATCATAAAATTTAATATCTACTTAGTTACTTTCAAAAGCTTTATAATAACAACTTATCAGACACTTGGCTCGCTCAGTCAGTGGAGTGTGTGACTCTTGATCTAGGGGTTGTGAGTTCAAGGCCCATGTTGTGTGTAGAGATTGCTTAAAGGTAAAATCTTAAAATAATAATAATCATAATAATAGTAACTTAAGAGTATAACTTTAAACAAATCACCTTATTATGAGCTTTGACCATTTTGCTTAGTTTTATTTTCTCTTTCATAACTTAAAGATTTAAATATTTTTCTTTAATAATTTTCACTAAGGGGTGCCTGGGTGGCTCTGTTGGTTACGCATCCGACTTTGGCTCAGTTCATGATCTCACAGCTTGTGATTTCAAGTCCTGTGTCATGCTCTGTGCTGACAGCTCAGAGCCTCGAGCCTGCTTCGGATTCAGTGTCTCTGTCTCTCTCTGCCCTGCTCATAATCTGTCTCTCTCTGTCTCTCTGTCTCTCTCTCTCTCTCTCAAAAATAAATAAATATTTATTTATTATAATTTATAATTTAAAAAAGAATTTCCACTAATTCCCAAAAGTAGATTTTTTTTTAAAGAGAGCTATAGAGACTATATGAGAGACTAAAGTTCATGTGAAATATATCTATTACAAAAGGCTCAGAAACAACAAAGCTATGGATTTCATACAGAATATATATTCCTTTGAAATTTCAGAAGCTTCTCCTCCTTTGGTATATATTCATAGCTAGGAATAGATGTGAATGTCTGGGCTCTCAAAACAAGGCCTTTTCCACAGATGGTCCTTGTCTTTGCAATTACCTCCTACTCCAGCTCTGTAAGTCTGTTGAAACACAGGATTTCAGGCAAATTGATTTTCATCATGAGAAGGAATACAGTTAATATATGAGGACTTTGGTTGCTGTATAATAATTTAGTTCCATGCTACCCTGTTTTTGGAGACTTTCATATGTCAATGAATCGGCTTATGCCAGAGTAGAAAACAAACAAATCTTTAAAAATAATTTTAAATAATTGAAATAAGTCACCAAAATAAAAATGTCCTGAAGGCAAATTTTAACCAGTTCTAAGAATATTAGAAATGGTCACAAGGTTATAGAAAAAAAAATTAACATCATTTTATTTTAAACTTTATTTATTTTGAGAGAGAGAGAGAGAGGTGCTGAGAGGGGCGAAGGGCAGAGAGAGAGGGAGAGAGAAAATCCCAAGCAGGCTCCACACTGTCAGTGCAGAGCCCAATGTGGTGTTTGATCTCACAAACCATGAGACTTGAGCTAAAATCAAGAGTCAGATGCTTAACCAACTGAGCCATCCAGGAGCCTCAGTGATAGAAAAAAATTATGGTTGGCATTCACATTGTACATGAAGACTCCCAGAAGATTAAAATCCTCAGTAGCATCATTTTATATCTTCAGTTACATTTATTAAGCATCTACTTACAAGTATACACAATGCTAAAATTTCTGTGTAATAATAGGAATAGGTGTAGTTTATGTTTTGGTAGAGATTATTTAATACGGTAATGAACAAAAGAAAAGTCATATAAACAGGGCTGGGCTCAAACCAGGATTTATTACTACAATTAGTATTTTAAGAAATACTTACATAGTAAGTAATTAAAAGCAATGTCTACGTAGGATGGCCTAGTGTCCATCTTGTCACTAGACAAGAAAAATTATGTTAGGAGTTGGTCAATAACAAATATAACCTTATATATTGTGTTTAAATCTAACCCTGTATGTATAAAAAACTAACAAGTACAAATAATTGTGGCACTGTAACACAGAAACATTTTTAGCAATTACACCTTTTTTTAGCTTTTTATTGAGTATGGTGGCTATAAACAGCATAGAAATATCATTATGCTTCATATATTTAAGAAACAAACAGAGGCTATAAGTTAGGTACTGCTGGAATTTGCAGTAAGTCAAAGACACTAAATTCCCTCTGATAAAGACAAGAAAAATTAGCTAAACTCATTTTAAATGAATAAACTACTTCTGGATTTTCACACTCACGAAAAAGTTTTCTTTCAAAGAAACTCTATTCCCACATTTACTATATATGGTCTATAGTAGAAGGAGAGAAAAAGATGATCTGGATTTTCCTTTGAACCTATCTCTTTTCCTGTGTCTGAGGGGAAGAGATGTAAATGTTTGTTAAGGAAATAATAGAAGGAAGGAGGGAAAGAGGGAAGGGTGGAAGGAAGGAAGGAAGTGTGGACAAAAGAAAAAGCTAACCGACTTCAGGGAACAGTAAAACTCATGATATTTAGGGATAATAGCAATATCGGACCCCAGTCTCATCCTCCTATATTGTTTCCTGCACCAATGCCATAAAAGGAGAAAGATATGGCTTATAATTCTTCAGTGAAAAGTTAAAAACTTTTTAAATGTGAGATTTGATTAGATCTGTATTTCTCAATCATCAGATTCTTCATAACTTTTGTAATTAAATAAATTTAACAGAAATGGAAGTCAGGACTGTAAGCATGTTTAGTATGCAGAGAACCACAAAAGACTTAGATAATCTTAGCATAGTCATTGTTTCTGCCAAACTCACTTTAGAATGTTGAGCAGAAGCATGCCTCACAATACAGTACAGATAGCTGAAAAATACATTTAAAGTAATACAAAATATCTGAAAAATGAAAGATTAACATGTTTGTTTATCTGTATTAATTTGACAAGAAAATGATACTTAGATACAAAAGTACTTGCTTTTTGGTTTGCTAAGATAATATATATTGTATAAAATTCTCTCTAGATTCCCTGGAAATTTTCAGTAACAGGAAGATAAAAGTTCAAAACTTTAAGACATAAAGATTTTTTAATTATGTTTCACGGGCAATTATTTGCCTTTATCTTCTGCATCTGTAAATAATAACTTTATTTACAATGTTGGATTAGTTTTCTTCTAGTCATTTTACATATTATTTTATAACTTTAACTACCTGAATTCTGTTAGGAAGAATCATTTTGAAAAATAAAGAAAAAAGAAGGGCGCCTGGTTGGTTCAACTGATTAAGTGTTCAACTCTCCATCTCAGCTCAGGTCTTAAATCTCTGGGTTGTGAATTCAAGTCTTGCATTGGGGTCCATGTTGGGCATGAAGCCTACTTAAAAAAAAAATTAAAAAACCAAAACCCCAAAGGACAAAGTGACAGTTGTAAAAGCACATTTAGACAAAATGAGAGTATATACATAATTGGTGAGTTAATAACAGATTTAGAATGGTGGTTCACAGTAAGTCGATGTTATGGAAAGAACCTACCATGCTCTACCACAAAATATCTCTGGATACCTTTCTAAGAGGTAGAATTGTAACTCTACTGAATAAGGTTTTCATTCCAAATAGATAGCCAACTCAAACATCTGCTGTGTTTCTAAATTGTGATAAATTCAATGAAAGATATTTACAGTTCTGGAAGGAGGATGGATTCAAGTGGTACGGCTTGAATCCTACTTAGAAAATTCAGACACTTCTTGAAGATGGCAGCAGCAGAGCTTGACTTAAAATGATTCCGGAGAGGAAGCTGGTGAAACAGGTTATTCCACTTTCCCAGAATATGAATTTAATAAAGAAAACATGTGTTATCGGGGGAAAATAGAAAATAAGCAATAAAAAAATAATACCAGTGTTGAGATTTGACATACATTTAGAAAACAATGAAGGAAGAGTCCCTGGAGTCTTTTGAGAAAGAGAGTGGCATGATAGAGTTATATTTATGAACTTTAATGAAGCTTGAAATAAGATAGAATACGAACAAACAAGAATCTAGGTATGAATAAGGGGTAAAATAAACAGATCTCATCACTATTACTATCAAAAAATATAGTGCACCACCCCCTACTGTGCACAGGGCACCATACTCACTCAGAAAATACAACGAAATATATGTTCATAGGTAAAACAATCTCTGCTTTTCAAATTGACAATACACTAAAAATCAAAGGTCTATAGTTTTTTTTTTTTTTTTAAGTCTCCCAGGGAAATTTTTATATAATAGATATATAGACAGGTTCACAAATCTATAATAATTTTTTTTTCTTGTGCTATTTATTCCCATTGATAGATAAGTAGACAGTGGCAGATAAGATCAGAGGAAAAAGTACCAAAAGTTCTTTTGGTTATGTCAAAAATAATTGAAATTCTTTCATTTTTAGGTTGAAAGAATATACTTTGGAAAGAGTGAAGTTTTTGTTTGTTTTCTAGTTTGACTTCCATTAAAAATTCAGTTTCCAATTTATTTAAATAAAAACAATTATGCAATACTAAAACAATCTTGAGACATATTTTTTTTCCTTTTTAAACATTTGGAAATAAAAATTCATTGAAATGTATAAGGTAAATAGTATACCTGGTGAGGGAGAAAGTAGCACAGAGGTAGATGTTTTTATGTAAAAACAAACAAGTGGTTGTAAAAGACAATATGGGAGGTATTTGTAGTATCAGCTACAGGTCTAAATATTATGCAGTATTATTCTCTCAGAAGGTGAATATTTCTTTTAATACATCTGAAGTTTAATCCAACAGTCATTCTTCCATCAGGTGAAATTTAATATTTCTGAATATACATTGAATGATTATTCTATATATTATAAAGAGTTACAAAATGGCTTCCTTTAAGGAGACACTTGTGTTTTGATTTCTGAGAGTTATAAATTGATTAGATCTAATCTCTAAGATAAAGCAATAAACATTTTATTTACTGGCATGGAAGTTTCTTTCATTACATTTTATGCCTTCAATACACCTGTCTTTATTAAATGATTTGCTTGCTGTAGAAAGAGATACATGATTAAATTGACATCATCATTTTCATATTTATCGCTCAGGTGAATTGAATAATCCAAAGAAAAAATATATATTTTATATTATATATTTATAATGCATAATATTTTCAGGAATATGCCCATTTAGAAATTCTTCAAAGTAGAAAAATTAGAGAATTATGAAAGAAATATATTGTGCTGACTGGTGAAAACTGAACTTAACACTTTCTGTATAGATGTTGGGAAAAGTTTGTTCAAGAGTTACTAACACTTTCTGCCTTCTAGGATGGAGACTGGCAGAATTATATTGAGAGACAATTAATCCATTGCTGTCGGAAGGAACACTCTGGAGGCTCTACTTTTTATTCTGACACTCATACATCGTTCTGTTGGGGAAGGCCTAAATACAGTGAGGTAAATCAAATGCAGATACTTCAGACTGAGATGGAAAAGTGTTCTGTTTAGTAATGTAACTGGTGTATCTTTCAGAATAATCTAGCTTCCATAAATTACATTAGATATATTCCCACTAAATCTTAAAAACCTAGATTTAGGTGGCTTCCTGCCTGAAATGTTATTAAGAGACTATGAAGCACTGGCAGAAGAATACTGGGAATAGAGATAAAACAGCCGCAGGAGGGAAAGTACAGTCCTGATATTCTCCTCCTCCTATAGAGTGATTGGAATGAACAGTGTTGGATAAAGCACAACACAGTTCAGAATGTTATTTTCCCATACACGTAGTACTTAAGACTGAACAATCAAGAGTTTGAAAAATGTTAATTTGAACCAAGACTAGCATGTCAAAGCCATGGTTACCAGATCGCATACTAAAAGAGCTATGGGCCAGGAAATTCCTCTAAAAGGAACCATCAGAGGAAGAAGGTAGTCCAGGTGAGCAAAGTGATGGGGTTTAGATGGGGTGAGGGGGCTACCTAATCTCTTCCCAGGAGCGGGTAATAAATGGGGTGACAGTTTGGTCAATTCTACAAGGTAAGTAGATGTTTGAGAAATATTCAAATTAAGGGGAAAGCTAACTCCTGTCAGGGGGAGGCCAGCTGGAAACAAGATTAAGAGGCACAGTGAAGAAACTTGAGGTCAAGTTGGGGCATCTGGCTCCTAAGAAAAACCATTCCCAGTACCAGTTGATGTTACATTCAGTTATTTCTTATTTTATCCTAAAGGCTCTGACCCAATTTTACTAAAGTTTGTGACTTTAGTTTTAGTTTTGTTGTGAAGAAGTGGGAAAGCATTATGAAAATTTTTGAAGTGTCCAAGAAGAAAGCCATGCTCATTGTATTTAGTTGCTAGCTTCCTTCAGGGGTCACCAATGAAAGACAGCTATCTGTACCACAAAAGCAATCCCCTGGGAGGCACTCATAGTGTAGGCAGGATTGTTGTGACTAGATAAGAAACATACTCAAGTACCTACATTGAGGACACATGAAGCAGAAAACTAGAAACCTCTGAAAAACAGCTCAGGGGTGATTCAGGGTGATGTAATTTCCAGCAATTGACCCAATGAGGGGTGAACTTTAATAATTTGGATATATAAATAAATGTATCTTGTCTTCAGGCTGGAAGGGATCCAGGATATATACATTCAAGTAATATATAAATTATATATATGTATATGTAAAGGATATATTCATCCAGGATATATATAATGACATAAGTTAAGGTAATATTCACAAATAGCACAATACTTAATGCTATATCTCCTGCATTACAATTTTTTGTATTGTTGGTTATACTTTTTTTATTGTTAAAGATTATGCTTTGTGTTTCTGGTAAAAGGAAATCATGGAAGATTAAAATATGTTAAAATCAGAAAGTCAAAACTAATAGCTGTCCAAGTCAGCCTCACAGAGCTTATGGAAAGGTTGTTTAGATAATATAGGCAAAAAGGTATTCTATACTTTAAACACTATGCAAATAAATAATCCTAATTATTTTAAAATTCTAATTTTAAACTTTTATTAAATATTATTTAATGTCATATTTGTTACATTCACAATTTATAAAACCTCTTTTAACTTTAGAAATTTAGACCTTTAGTCTTTCCTTTTTTTTCTCATTTAAAATAAAAAAAATACTGTATGGCAGAAAATTATGTGGGGAAGGGAAATGTTTTAAAAAACTACCGCTTTTTCTAATAATGTAAGTACCTAAGTAAAGCACTGGAAAGCATCCAACTGATGTTAAATTATTAAAACTAATGTTCACATGTTATAATATAAAACAACACAATGTTTCAACAAATCTAAATAGAATTATCAAAATGTTTTTGGAAATAGGCTCTTCCCTTCATTTATAAATAAAATTATCATGTCAATTGGAAATAAATTATATTTATTCTCTCAGAACATGAGTTTTAAGCTTTTAAAAATCAGCAATGATTTGTTATTGACATTTTAAGATACTTAATGGAACCAAAAAATCCCATTAACAAAAGATGCCCTGCTTACTCGTGCACTGTCCTATCCTTCATGCCTAAATTCCTATTGTCTAGTTTATAGTGTTTAAAAGTATATATATATTGTATATACATACATGAAAATTAGGGATATGTTATTATTTGGAGAAGAGAGTTGGGGATGAAAATTGCTGCAAGCCTCAGAGATCTGGTAGGAGCTGCTCCCTATTAAATATACTCTTATTGAATTTGCTGTTAGACAAGTTGCAGCCCCATTACAACTCTGGCAGTTCATAAAGCTTCACTGACCTTTTCTTGTTTCTACTAGTTTGTTGTGTGTGTGTGTGTGTGTGTGTGTGTGTGTGTGTGTGTGTGTGTTTTAGTCATCATTACACAGAGTCAAAAAGTACAGAGACCACAGACTAATATTTGAATTCAAAAAAATAAAAAGGGTATTATCGATTTGCTACAAAAAGCACAGTCTTAAAAACAGGATGGAAAATATCATTTATTTAGTGTATGGCACTCACCTTGACATTTTGTATATATTATTTAATTTAATCACTAAAACAAGCCTGAAAGATAGATATGATAATTCCCACCTAACAGATGAGAAAATGGGCTCAGAGAAGAAACTTGCCCTGAATCAAACAGCTGCTAAGTACTTGAGTTATATAATGTTCTCTCCATTATACCAGAGCTCTCATGTTAGAGAAGAAGGCACTATGCCTCAAATAAAATCAGAATAATAGCCTCCATAAATGCTTTTCTTAGGGAATTATGGCAGATCTAAATCATTTTAGTCTGTGGATATTTCTGGAAGATGTCTTGTATGGAACATGAAAGAATCCCCCTTTCCACAGACATACACTGAGCTGAATTAGCATAAAAACAGGCAGAAAGCTCTGTGATTGCTTTTTCACTTCTGCCAAGCAAGTAGGGATGGTCTCCACTAACTTCAGGTAAGGTTAACCCTTGCCTGCATAACTTAGTTCAACAACAGTTAAGATAACTAACAAAAGAAAACAATATATGCACAAACAACATATCTTTAAAAAAATTAATTTCTTCACCATTCATCCTTCTATAACAACCACTTAATATCTCTCTCCTTTCTTTCAGAGCCAAATTTCTTCTAATAATACTCCCAGATATAGTCCAATCTAATTTCTTTTTCTCTACACTTCACCAAATTCATCTTCACTATGATCACCAACGTCTACCAGGCTGCTAGTCATTGGACAGTTTTTAGTTCTTCTCTTTCTTGTCTGTGCAGTGGCAAATGTTGCTGTTAATAGTATTTTTCTTCCTGAAAATACTACACTATCACGTTCACCTTACGCCTCTATCCTCTACAGCAGCGTCACTGACTGCAACATCTCCTCAAAAATAACTAATGCCACAGGTCCTCAAGGCTTAGCCTCAGGGCCCTTGTCTGTCCTTTACACACAGGCCATCTAATCAACACCAATAGCTTCACAACTGAAGAGTTACCAAACCAGTATATCAAATTGTCTGTGCAGCTTGCACATCACAGAGGAATCTCAAACTCTCAGAGACTGAATTCAATATTTCCTTCCAAAAGCCTGGTCCACTTTCAATACTTGACTTATTGGGCTGGTGAGAAACCTAGGAGTCATCCTTGACACCTCTTGCCCCTAATCACTCTTATTCAGTAAATCACTAAGTACTGTGGATTTTGTGTCCTAAAATATACCTTGAATCCTTCAACTTCTCCCCAATTCTTCCACCACCACCCAAGTACAATCTACCATCATCCCTCACCTGGAACACTTAATTGCCTCTAAATTGGCTTTCTCACATCTATCCTTCCTCTTTCCAATATTTTATACAAAATGTAGCCAGAGTGGGGCGCCTGGGTGGCTCAGTCGGTTAAGCATCCGACTTCAGCTCAGGTCATGATCTCACGGTCCGTGAGTTCGAGCCCCACGTCGGGCTCTGGGCTGATGGCTCAGAGCCTGGAGCCTGCTTCCCATTCTGTGTCTCCCTCTCTCTCTGCCCCTCCCCCGTTCATGCTCTCTCTCTCTCTGCCTCAAAAATAAATAAACGTTAAAAAAAATAATTTTAAAAAACAAAATGTAGCCAGAGTGATCATTTCAAAATGTAATATGATGATGTCACTCTATAGTTTAAACCCTTCACTGGTGCCCCACTGATCTTAGGATAGAAAACAGATTTCCTGGTGTTATGTCAATCATATTATGTATAATTTGACCTACCCTACCATGATTCACACCACTCCCTCCTCATGCTCATTGTTTCAGCTCCCAGGCTTGCTTCAAATGTGCCATGTTCCTTCTCTTAGAGCCATCATACAAGCAATCCTTTCTGCCTGGCATTCTCTCCTCTTGCTTCTTTATAGAGTTAATTCCTACTTTCCTTTTAGTGCTCAGCTCTTAAAGTTTTCTTCAAATAAGGCATTCCTCCCCGCTACGACTACATCAGGTCCCAGGGTACCCACTCTCAGTGCCAAGCAACTCTCTTTTATAACATTAAATTTATAGTTGAAATTAAATGGGCAAGCAGTTATTTCATGACTTTCATTCTTGCCAGAGTAAAAGCTCCATGCCTTCAGGGACTAGATCATGATCATGGCTATATCCCAGATACAATATTCTTAACATTGTAAGTTTATAGCAAATGTATGTTGAAACAATGAATTAGGCAATAGTTGAAAATCATCTTCACTCTTTCCCTTCTGATCAACTCCCCAATGTAGCTTACTCTTGTTTCTAGTCTCCACCTCTGAATAAAATTATTTTATTTCCAAAGAGTCACCGATGACCTCTAGTTACCATATCTGGTAGGTATACTATTTGCTTACAATACTGAATTTCCCAAATCCTTTAGCCTTCTTGATCATTTTCTTATTTTTGAAATTATCTTCTACCTTGTTCTCCATGGTATGACATACTTACTTCTATTTTTCCCATTTGTCTGGCCTTTTCTTTAGGACCATTGGTATAGTGTTTCTCTGCTCATTTTTTGAATGATAATATTCCTAGGGTTACAACCCCAGCTCTCCTCTTCTGCACAGTCTCTTTAGGAATATAGCTAACACTTTTTGAGTATTTTATACTACTTTTGTACATTATAGATATTATCTCTTAAATTCTCACAAATTTTTATTATTATTCCATATCTATTTTACTTATGAAAGAACTTAGATATTAAAACATTAATTGACTTCTAATGTGACACAGTAACTGAGGAATTTGAGATTTGAATCCAGTCAGTATTGTTGAAGAACATTTCTTGATCTCTTTCTATATTGCAACTAATTTAAACTAATCTGAAGTCATTGAATGAGTATCCCTTTATAAGGATGATTCTCAAATATTTTTCTCTGTCTCAAATAACTCTAACATGCTCTGATTGATTAAAAAAAAAAAAAAAGTAAAATAGCATCACTTAGTTCAAGGTCCTAACTCGGTAAACTAAGATGTAATTCTGAATCTCATTGCAGTTTTAACCTCCCCTAGATATGTAGTCTTAACTGGTCAGTCAAAAATATTCTGTTGGGCAGAAATATTTCAATGAGTCTATCACATAGCCTTCTCCATTCTCTAAAGGAAGATGAGGTGATCTGCATGATAAGACTCTCTGGGCTTCCTCTAAGGGAAAGTGACCACGCCTAGAACAATCCTTTCTTTTTTCTTTTTTTTTAAATTTTTTTGGCTTATAAGTTTCTTACCTCACCCTCCTTCCTATAAAACTTTCCACTTTGTATAATTCCTCGAGCTCCCCCTACCCAAATTTGCTTGATGGGATGCTGCCTGATTCATGAATTGTTTAATAAAGCCAATTAGATTTTCAAAATTACTCAGTTGAATTTTGTTTTTACATCACTAATATTTACCTACATACTGTACATTCCCACTTGGTATCTCACAGGTATGCTGAAGGCTACATGAACCCAAAACTGAACTGTCACTTTTGCTCAAAACATTCTTCGTCTAAATTCCTTGCATTGTAAGCCATCACCATGACCCCCATTTAAGTCCCAAATATCCAAGTCCAATTTCTCCAACTCTCCCTCACCCCTATTTATCTCACTTCTAGTTCCCAAGTTCAGATTTTTCCATCTGTATATTTGTATGTACATCCTTTATTTTGCATTCCCATTGCTACTCTGATAATCTATGTGCTCATTATTTTATTTGTCTGTACAATATTGGTTCCCCAACTGTCTAAGCCATCTTACTGCTTTTTTTATATCCTTTCTAAAGCTGCCCAAGTGAAATTTCTAAAACAAAAATTTGACAATGACATTTCCCTGTTTTTCAGCATTTAATGCCTCCCTAAGACTTTCAAAATAAGAGTTTAATTATTTAGCAGAAAGCACAGGGTCTACATCTCTGTCTCTTGCCTAAATATTCATCCTTACCTCCTATGACTTTACTTGCATCCTAAGTTCTAGCCATACTAGCTATTTTAAGTTCCTCTAAAGTGATTTCCTTTGATGTAATCCATTTAATCCCATCACAACCTATCCATACTTTAAGGACAAGCTGAGATGTTGCATCTCTTAAATGAGCTCTCCTTGACCTTCACCCTGGGCCTACTTATCTCAAATACACAACCTATATCCCCCTCAGAGCTTTTGTAATCTTTGGCAAAAAATACTCCAAACATTATTTAAATTGTATATAAACAACCTGTTTCCAGGCTCCACGGTTGCTACCTCAGTTTTTTCATCACCTAGGTCAGTGCCTGGCCCAAGCTGAGGTCCTCAATGAATGATAAAGGTATACATAATTAAAGGGTACATTTTTCCCACTCCCTGTAGTATAGACATCATCACTTAACATTTATGTTCCCAAGTCTACATTCTTCAGAACACTGACTATGGTAGATATTTTTGCAAATATCTTTACCATTTGTATTTAAAAAAATAAAATAGTACATCCTTAGAACAAGACTTTCTCTTAAAAAGCATTGCTGAACAGCATCCAAATAACCATTCTGTTTTCTTACCTCCAAAAACATCCTATCTTCAAATTGCTAGCACACTGATGATAAGAAATGGCTAGAAATGGCAAGCTTTGGACTGTTAGTAATAATGACATGACTTAAACATTTACAAATAGTGAGATTCCGTGGTATATTTTTTCCATTTAAGAATTACTATTTTGGGGCATGTGGGTGGCTCAGTCAGTTGAGCATCCGACTTTGGCTCAGGTCATGATCTCACAGTTCTTGGGTTCAAGTCCCACATCAAGCTTGGCATTGACAGTGTGGAGCCTGCTTTGGATTCTCTGTCTCCCTCTCTCTCTCTGCTCCTCCCGTGTACTTTCTCTCTCTCTCTATCTCTCTCTCTCTCTCTCTCTCTCTCTCTCTCAAAAATAAATAAACATTAAACAAAAATAAAAATAAATAAAAAAGAATTATTATTATTTTTTGCTTTGAAAAAATATTTACTGCTACAGAGGGCATGAAGTTATCTTACAGAATTTAAAGATGCCTGAATGATTTATACTAGAGTTAAATGTCTTCTACATTATTTGATAACAATCAGTGTTCACTTTTAAAAGTTTATCTGTTAATTTCCCCTAAGTGTTTTTTTTCCCTAATATACAGTTTCTAATTATCTACAGTATGCTTCCAAATGATAATAAAACCAAGTTGTCCAGTTCATGGAAATGCTACTCTTACACTGGAAACCATAACATGTGACCTTTAATTTTAAGGCTGAAAATACTTAATAGCTAGAGTCAGATGGAAGTTTTTTCAGTGACCCTAAAAGCCTAAAAGACATTTTTACTACAAACAAAAGTAAGTACTAATTTGTATTTAAATTGGCTAATTTATAAAATCCAACTCATTACTCTAAGAAATATTTTGAAGATAAAATTCACATTGAATAAAGTAAAATAAACACAGAACACTGGAGGAACATATCTCAGTCTCTCAACACTCACATGATGTAGGAGAGTCATGCTTTCCCACAAACTATTATTGGCACTATTGGAGATAGATACTGGGCTGTGAGGACTATCCCTCTACACTAAAGTAACAATTTTTAATCTTTTCTAACAGTACATCAAACAAGCTGACCTATTTCTCTGCTATGAAGCAGTGTCACGTTGGAAAAATCTTCCAAATCCTTACTCTGTTCACAGCCTTTGCTCATTTCTCTTACTCTTACTTTATATTCGCTTTCTTACACTATCCCAGGCCTCCCTGATTCTTGTTCCTGAAAGAGGACTTCAACCACCATTTTGACTTCAGTCTGTACTTTCTGATTGACTAAGTCCTTTCCAGAGTATCTTTTATTTCAGGCAAATGACCCGGTGGGCAAAGCATCCCATGATGAGACTGAAACTACCCCTTCAAGGAATAAAGACTGCCCTGATGCCAACAAGACCTCATGTGATTGACCCCAAGGCAAAGATCCACCTGACCTCTACTGCACACCTGCATGTAGACACTGACCTTCGTCCCACATTTTCCTTATGTAAACCTAGAAAGAATTTCCAGCTCTTTGGAGGCAGCTTTTGAGACACTAATCCACTGTCTTCCCAGTGTTGGCCTGAAATAAATCCCTTTCTTGTTTCATTTCTGTCTCTCTGCCTTTGGATTTTGTCAGTGGCGTGTGTCTGAACCTGCCTGTTTGGGACCCCTGGAGCCAGGTTCTCTTGCACCCTGCCCCCCAGTCACACTCCCTCCCTTGCTCTCTCATGGTGACTGATGTGCTGATCCCCTCGGCACTAACCTTTGTTATGAATTTGCTTGCACCTTGGGGCGCCTGGGTGGCTCAGTCGGTTAAGCGGCCGACTTTGGCTCAGGTCATGATCTCGCGGTCCGTGAGTTCGAGCCCCGCATCGGGCTCTGTGCTGACAGCTCGGAGCCTGGAGCCTGTTTCAGATTCTGTGTCTCCCTCTCTCTGACCCTCCCCCATTCATGCTTTGTCTCTCTCTGTCTCAAAAATAAATAAACGTTTAAAAAAAATTTTTATAAAAAAATGAATTTGCTTGCACCTCGATAATCTATTCCCAAACTCAGCCCGCAACACTCCTGCAGAGTATTATGATCACCCCCCCCCCACCGCAAATTCATGTATTAATCAGAGTAGGCTATGTTGAGCTCCATTAATAACCTTCAAAATCTCTGTGGCTTAAAACAATCTGTGGCTCACTCTAAGTCTGCTGCAGGTTCAGCAGATGGATAAGAAGACATTAATTCAAGCAATGATTCAGGGATTCAGAGGTGTCCATCTTGTGGCCCCACAATCTGAAAATGAAGCATGATCACTTCAGCAGGAGAAAAAGAGAAATCAAGAGTCTCACAACAGTTTTTAAATGTTCTGGCCTCAATGGGACAAAGGTCACTTATAGCCATTAGCTAGACAATTCACATGGCCCCATCTTATTCTAAAGAAAAGGAGAAAGGTGAATGAACATACACATATTTGGTAACAAATAGCTCATCTGAAGAATTTAATACTTTTTTCCACTAAAACAAGTTCATTCCAGGTTAGTTTTATACTCAAATCAAAAAGGAACTACTAAATTCAAAAAGAAATGGTAAGATTTAATTGACAATTGTTTACTACTAAAAAACACATATCTTGTGTTTCTGTTATTTATTAAATGAAAACGAGACCCTTAAAATTTTATAAAAATTTTCAAGAGTGGCAGTGAACCAGGACTCTGTTGCTCAAATAAGTTCCTGTATCTTTTATAAAATTAGAATATCAGAAAAACGGGCTGGGGTAATTATTTAGCAAAAGGGCTACGTATCATAGGTAAACTTAACACAACAAAAGTTCAGCATTTCATAGTGATATAAACCACATTATTTTTCACTTTTTATACTCACACATTAGAAACACTACTTTCTTTAGTGACTTCATGAATAAGCCTCTGAAGTAGACAGGTAACTATAAGTACAAATTGTGAAATGGATGTGATAAAAAAGAAAGTCCAGAGTTTTTTGAGAGCCTGTTGTAGAGTCAGCTTAATCAGATCAATTATTTGGTGGTAAGAGGGAAGGGAATCCAAAGGAATTATAAATATGCATGGCTTACAAAGAAGCTGTTTCTCCCTCACTGTTATTAAAATTACAAGGCAGTAGGACACCTGGGTGGCTCAGTCAGTTAAGCTTATCCTTCTCTTGATTTGGCTCAGGTCATGATCTCAGGGTTTCATGAGTTGTAGCCCTGCATCTGGCTCTGCACTGATGGTGCAGAGCCTTCTTGGGATTCTTTCTCTCCCTTTCTCTCTGCCCCTCCTCTGTTTGTTCTCTCTCTCTCTCTCTCTCTCTCTCTCTCTCTCTCTCTCTCTCTCAAAATAAATAAGCTCAAAAAAATTTATAAGGCAGTTAAAGATGGAGGCGTTGAATAATAAATATCTGAACAGCATGATATTTCCAACATTGTTGGGAGTAATCTATAGTAAATATAGCTAAATCTCTGTCCTTGAGATCCTTACAGTCAAATAAATACATCACATACAGTCTCAATCTCCAAATAATTGAGATACCTATGGTCAACACAAAGAACACCAAAACTTAAATAGGAGATTGCATTTGAACTCACATTACCATGTTCAAGCAGCACAAATGCAAAGTATTATTCTAATAACCAAAATTGATGCAAAACATAAAGTGTATGTTTTAAAAATTTCAAATCTGATTACAGAAATAGATAAGTTAACTACTTTATCAAGGTAGAATAGAAACAAGGTAGAATACACGGCATTATTAAAGGTCTAAGTCATGCTAAGGGAACACCAAAGACCTGTTAGTTTCTATTGTAGCTACACAATAAGGTACATGGAGGAGGTCTTGAAAACACGAAGCCTTAAAGGAAAATGGGAGTTTAATTTCATGAAGAGGAAGCGAGGTGAGGAGATGGATGTATTAAATACAGAATGAATCCTCAGAGGAATGAATAAGCATATTTAGTGAACTGATGGAATGCAAAATAGGGGTGGTCACATGGGAGATTTCAGGAAGATGTTGTAGCAAGGTTGTTGTAGCAAGATTATAAAGATCCTCTGGATGGGAATGTCAAAGTTGGGTTTTATTTGCTACATAATAGAGAAATAGGGAAGATTTTAGAAAAAAAATAAGCTAGGTAATTTAAACTATATTTTATACAGTTTCATACTGTAATTCGGGTATAAAAGACAAATTGAAGAAGAGGCTCAACATAGTGAAATAACCATTAAAATACTCATATAATAGTTTAGGTAAAAGTAATGATGGCATGAACTAGGTGAGTATAAAAATGAGTTAGATACAGAAAGTATTTTAATAGAATACTGATTGGATGTTAGTGTAGGGGCCAAAGGCAGGCTGCCCCAGAATATGCCACTTTGGTATATTGATTATTTAAAATAAAATTTACTTAAGACACAGCCTGTGCAATTAGGACACTCAGACCCTCCTCTGTCCCCTGAAAGCAGAAAATAAACCTTCCACGTGAAAGGTAACCTCCCTGTACCAGGAGGTAAAGAGACAATCTTATCACCAAAGATGGGAAATTTAGAGCCAAGAAGGCTATATAAACAACCCTTATTACTTTTTACTAATTTAATACCCCAGACCAAATTCTGTTCAGAATTGCTTGCTATCTGAAGCTCCCAAGTTAAGCTCTCTTTGTCCTGTTAATTCCTCATAGGTTTCTTGTCTCTTTGTCTAAGAAGTATAAAAACTGTCTGCCTTGGTCATTTCTTTAGGTTTTAATTTCGTAACTGTGCCTTCATGTGCATGTAACAAAATTTCACTTTTCTTTCTCCTCCCATTCATCTGTCTCATGTAAATTTAATTTTTAGTCCAGGTGAAAGACTTTGAAGAATAGAAAAGAATTTTCCCTTCCTTTCATCAGGGTATCCAGAAGGAGGAAGGAAAAACTCACATAATATCCTCCCTTCGTAACCAAAAGGAAGATGGCAATCCCTGAAAAGATAAGGAATTCTAAAGAAACAAAGAGTTTAAAGATTAGATATATTTTGATTTTGACCATATTTGATATGAGGTGAATTGACTGACACACAGCAAAAGATGAGCACTCACATCTGTTGTTCAGAAGAGAGACCAGGGATAGAGATTACAGATTGTAACTACCGCATGTGCCTAACATAATGGTTGAAGACATGCAGTAGATAACATCACCTGAGACTGGGTGTAGAGTGATGCCATGTCAGGGAAAAGCTATTTTTGAGAGGTAGCCTGAAAAAAATGGGAGTTAACCAAAGAAAACAAGAATTAACTGGGAGGAGCAGGGGCAATGGGGAAAAGTTTCAAATCTGTATGATCTGGCCCTGAACTGTTCCAACTTCCCATTATATCCACCTTTATCCCATCCTCCGGCATTATAAGCTTAAACCACACTCCCTATTTCCAAACATGCCGTGCTTGCTCTTCACTCTGCATTGCCTCATACTATTTAATCTGCCTGGAATTCTCACCCACTAATCCTTCAAATGCCACTTCCTCTGTGGAATTTCCCCACTCTTTGCCCCACAATAACTTCCTTGACAACCAGTTGCATTAAAGCCATCATCTCCGTATATGAGAATTATTTTTGCATCTGTCTCCCCTATTTAAATGGGAACTCCAGGTCGGCATACATGGGCCTTATCCATCTTCTAAAGCTGAGACCTTGAACATAATGGGCATTTAAGGAACGGTTATTGAATATGGAAGGCTTGGATGCATAGTAATGCTATAGGTTTCTAAGTGGTTGAGCAAAATGAGCACAGAGAATAGGAACTTGGATTTGGCTATTTAGAGGGAAGTGATGACCTTTGCAAGAATGATTTCACTGCAATGCTGTGGGTAGAAGCCAGAAAATAAAGGATTAAGGAAGAAGTGGGTGGTAATTAGACAGGAAAACTGCAGGTCAGTTGAGCTACACTTTGCTATTAAAGGGCAGTTAAGAGATTAGAGAGTAACTTGAGGTGAAGCGACTTTGAGGGAAGGAATTTAAGGATAAGGAAATCCTGAGAAAATGTATAAGCTGGATGTAGATATTTAAGAAACCAAATAATAGGAGTACTTGTTTGATGCAGAGAGAGATGAAGAGGAAGAGATACCAGGAGTACAGGTACCAGAATGTGAATACAAATGGTTCCTCCTCTGAGATTAGAAAGCAAAAGAAAAGAAAGTGCCACAGATGAAATTTTCTGTTGTAGATGAGAAAAATTAAGAGACTTTGTTTTCTACTGAGTGGCTTCTATGAATAGGTGGTGATGATTCTTCCACCTTCCATGAATAGGAGTTAGGAAAGGGAATATTTAAAAAAAATGGATACAGAATTAATGAAGCGCACATGAGGATGTAATTTACAAACAAACAAACAAAAAACACTTATTGAACTGAGGCTAAATTTAAAGTTCCATAGTTAAGTGGCAACTTAATAAACCCTAACGTATCTGGTATACGTAATAAATAGGAGTCTGTTAATAGAGTTATACAAATCATGAGCTGGTTTGATAATTATTACTGAGATACATTTTTTTAATTGCCCTTAGCACCAAAACTAGATGAATCTTAATTTTGACTTTGCAGGAGACAATACTTCAGGATCTTGTTCTGCCTCAGAATCAGGAATATCACCTTTAATTTTCATTGTCCTTGAATTGTCTAAAAACATAAGTCAAGAAATTTCAGGTCAGTAGGAATCCAGAAAAAAATTATTAACAGTGCATGTTATGTCATACTATATGCCTAAGTTTACTACATCAGACTTCATTAACTCCGAAGTCAATTTTTCAAGAATTTAAAACTATCTCCTCTAGAAAAATGTGGCTTAAATATAAAGAATAAAGCATTTTAAAAACATAAATGTTTATATGAAGTCAAAAACAATTCCTAAATTTACAGAACTTTCTTTCAAACTCTAATGATGCTTAAAATTTTCTTATTCTAATCCACTGAAAAGTACCACAAATTCATCATCTCATTTGTCTTCCTCAAAATATCATCATGAAGCAGTTTCCTAAAATATAGTACAGTGCTTAAGAGCCTGGGGTTTGGCACTAAACAGGCTTGTTTAAATACTCAGTCCACCATTTACTAGCTAAGTGAGCTTGGCAAGGGGCTTACACTGTCCCCACCTGTTACCTCTTTTGTGAAATGGGGATAATAGCATCAATCTCACAGGTTTGTTGTGAAGATAAAACAACCTGCTGGTTGGTGCCTGGCACAGGGTAAGCTCTCAATAAATGGCAGCTATTGTGATGGCTTTCTGTAGTTTAATCATTTTCCTTCTGACATGTTTCTTCTATTATTGAATTTAAAAAAAAGCAATCACATGTGGGGTGCCTGGGTGGCTCAGTTGGTTAAGTGTCCACCTCTTGGTTTTGGCTCAGGTCATGATCTCATGTTTGTGAGCTCAAGCACTGCATTGGGCTCTGCCCTGACAGTGTGGAGACTGTTTGGGATTCTCTCCCTCTCTCTCTGCCCCTGCCCTGCTTGTGCTCTCTCTCTCAAAACAAAACAAAACAAAACAAAACAAAACAAACATCAATATATATGAAGGAAGAGTTTTTAAATTTGTGAAACAATATTAAAATATTTCTAATATATATCACAGAAAGTGATAGTATTTCTTCACAAATCAATTTAAAAAATATATTAAAATGGCTAAATCTGCTAACGAAAGTAGGAAAACAAAATGAGGAGATTAAACTTTTTACTATTAAAATGTTTTATAGAAAAAACATAAAACCTTTGGATAACTTTCAAAAGGGTCATGTCCTTATGATTAGCATTTATGGAGATATATAGACATTTGCAATTTGGAGATACATCTGCAATATACATATCATTAAAAATAAAAATGTACTTGTTCAAGCACCTTCTGATTAAATGCTAGCATTAAAGAGTGTAATCAATTACTGAAAACCTCAGTATTTAATACTCCATTCACAACATTGTTCCTATTGTCCTGCTTCTCCTTCATTACTAATTAATTTATTTTGGTTTTCTTTCTTATATTAATACACAGTGTTCCAGTGGTTAGCTAAATGTTTATTACTCATATAAAAGACTTTTTTTTTTCAAAATTCTCCATTCATTACCATATTTATATTTGTATTTACCTCAACAGAAATAGGTAAAAAATTAAATCAAATAATGCTGTCAAAATGACCAAGTATTTACTAATATTTGTTTCCACATACATGAAAATGTAATTTAAAAAGTTACAATTACTGAAACAATTCATATTTAAAAGTTTTATAAAGCATAATTCTGGGTTAAATAAGCACATTTATAAATGCTTCTTATAAGGGAAATCATGTATCCAACAGAAACACATAAAATTGTGGATAAAAATGTTTGATTATGGATGTGTCTCTCTTGACCAACCTTGAAGGCCAAATACCTCTGGATATGGAAGTTACTTTAAAATATCTATATGTCTCATAATGCAAATATGTCAAACTTGACATTAAGAAGAAAAGCCAAGAAGTTCTGCCAGATGTTTTCTAAAAATCAGGAGTACCATCACATATGTACTGCTTACCATTAGGGGCTATGTTCCACTAAACTTTCCTAGGATCCTGTAATTACAACAGAGGGGTGAGTGGAAACTAATTCTACTCAGAGCACAGCACACTTCTGTATACGCTCTCACTGTGTGAAAACCTCATTTATTTTGAAAACTAACAGGACTTTTGTTTTGAGTCACTAGCTTAAAAAGCATTGCCACAACAGAAGCAGTAAAATCCAAATATCAAGAACTAACGTGGAAGAAAACCCAAAAACTAATTAATGAATGGTAAAAAGCATCTAAACAGCATGCTTTCAGTATTCAGCATTGAAATTTTTCTCAATAATATTTCAACTATCAGCACAAAAAGATGACCAGTAATGATGTAGAAATTAGATTTAATTGCAACTCACTGTTGTATTGTTTTCTTGTCTTTTCTGTCCAGTTATAAGATCACTCAGTTACATAATAACCCTATCACATATTATCCAGTCACTTTTGAGTGGTTACATATAAATATGGTTGATTTAGGAAAAGAGTCAAAATTTAAATGAGTATAATTTAATAACAGAGTATCCTCTCTATGTACAGGGACAGAATTTTTTTTTTAAACACATATCAAGAATGCACACAGTGCTGGGCATTTTTATGGCCTATGGTAGACCTAAAAATCAGAAAAATAATTCACAACCTTACTCCCAGGAGTCCATCCTCTAGTGGAGAACACAGAGACTCCCACTAAGAATTTCAAAGCTGCATTGATTGCTGTGATAGTGATATATACAGAGTTTTATGGGTAGCTTTGGAAGGCCAACGAACCCAGACAGGGGTAGATATGAGGGAAGTTAGAAGAGATTTGAATTTTCTTCCAAATGTAATGATGGAAACGTTCTGACCCACATAATTCTCTTGATTAATTCCACCTAATATTCCTACAGTAACAAATTAGCACTTGTGAATATTTTAATCAACTTTGTGGATGGATTGCAAAGAACAAAACTATAGTTATCTCTAACAACAAGAAAAATCTTGTGTGTGTCTGTGTGGCAGTATCAGGGAGCAGTAAATTCTAAGGACACAGGCACAGAGAATAAAAAGGTGTCAGGTGACTTGGCAAGCCTATCTCTCTGTGTCTCTTTGGGACTGTTCAGTATCTCTTTTACTTGGGATCTCCTCTCAACCTGCATAACTCTGCTCTTTTCCTTCTGACTTCGGCTCCCTCATAAATTCAGCCATGAGTTTCCTAATTCCATTCCCTCTGCTAATGGTTTTAGCCTCTGTTTACATAGCTACACACATCTCAAATTCTGATGTCAGGTCAGGCATAGAAGAATGGGTTAGTTATCCATGGGTCAGGAGCCTATCCATTTCTAACCAGGTATGGAAAAGAAAGTGGCCCAAATACCAGTACACTGAGGCAACTATGTCTGTCAGTAGGCAGTTTTTTTGGAAGGTGGTATGGGCAGGCAATCATGGGCTGAGCAATGAGATTTAAGATGTCTCCTGACAAGGTCTAAGGCATATTGTATCTATGGCCTGCAGAATCTGGTTGTTTTAACTGAATTCCCAAATACCTTTCTCTGTTGCCTTCCAACCAATCCACTTCCTCATACAAGGAAGAAAACTTTGACGCTGGCCTTGTTAGTTCTCTGCATAGGCTAAGCTCTTGAGTTTAAACCCCCGTGGTCATTTCTGCTATGAGTCTGTCATAAAATTCTGATAGTAGTATTTTTTTTCTTTAAGGATCATTCATTCATTTATTCGATATTTAGTTAGCTTGTACTATGTACCAGGAGCTGTTATAAATGCTGGTTACAGCAGGGTGCAAATAAAATAACTCTTTACCAATCAGACATTTCTAGAAAATAAAATATTTTAAATAATGACAGTTTCCAGAACTGAAACATATCATTTATGATTTAAGTCTTTCTATAGACTTTTGAATTAAGTCTTTCTATAATAAATTTGATAAATTCCACCTTTTCATCTCGAATCTCAAAAATATCTAACTACTTCCTAATGACAAAGGATGATCACTTTGAATATCTACTGTTGTGTCATATAATGCCTATGGCACTCTGTATACAACTCTATTACAGTGTTTATGATATTATATGCCAAATGTTCTTTTCTGTGTCCTTTCCAACAGAATTAGCTCCTGGAAAACATTTTATATTTCCCCTCAGTGCCTGACAGAAGACTGGCCTCGGCTTGTAAATGAATGAGGAAGAAATAGTCACAGGGATAGCACTGAGGGATAAGTAATTTGATCATGTACATTTTCAATATGATTACAAGTGGGAGTTAAAGAGCATGCTGTTGTGCAGAACTGCCCAAACTTATCAGAGTCCAATAGTTTCAACTTCAGACAGAGTGTTTTGAGAGTATATCTATTGATCATCTCTGAACACCAATGAAAGAGTAAAAGGAAGCCTCAGGTGGCAGGAGAGGCTTTTTCATTAGTGGCTTTTGAAGTGTCTAGAGAAATAAGCTTATAACAGAACACCGAGCATATTATGTTTCTAATTCTCAGGTGTACAGACAGCAGGTTAGACACATCTGTGCTGGGCAGAGCATCATTTAGTGCCACATTGTGTGCAGTGAATTGTCCCAAAGGCCAACAAAGCTAATGCACACACTGAGATTTCCCACCCATACATAATGCCAGAAAGGAGCAGGGCCATATTTTGGATGGGCAGGAACCACTCTTCAAGAACCTCCAATGGGGGCGCGTTGGTGGCTCAGTCAGTTAAACATCTGACTTTGGCTTAGGTCATAATCTCATGGTTTGTGAGTTCGAGCCCCACATCTGGCTCTGTGCTGACAGCTCAGAGCCTGGAGCCTGCTTTGGATTCTGTGTCTCCCTCTCTCTCTGACCCTCCCCTGTGTGAGCACACTCTCTCTTTCTCTCAAAAATAAATGAACATTATTATTGTTTTTTTAAAGAGAACCGCTAATGAATATCTTCTCTCACCCTTTTGTTTGCCACCTAGAAAATGAAGAGATAATGAGGGGACAGGAAGGATTCCATAAGTTTTACTCAAAAAAATCTAGCCAAAGCATAAGGAAGAGACTATGCAGCATGGGACCCGTAATGTATTTCCAGAGGAAGAAAGCAAAGGACTGAGATCCTTTGGGTGAAATTCTGCTTGGGACTGTCCTCTTAAAATAGAAGTTAGGGAACTCTAAATTTACCATCTCAACTTCAGCACCAACTTTCTGTAGAATTCTGATAATTCATTTGAAATCTTTGAGTTTAAATTTCTTCAACTGCAAAATGACAAGGATGTGTGATTTGCACATTATGCCTATAAGTCTCCTCCTACTTCCAAGGTCTTCTCTTTCATAAAACACAAGTAGATGGATAATCCTTCTCTCCTACCCTCTCAGGAATGGCACTGGGAGAAAACCACACATGCCTCCCTCTCTTTCAATCATGTGCACCATGACCAAATTTGATGACACACTAAATTTAAATTCACCCAACATTTCTTATTTATGGTTAACTGGTTACCTTAGGTCAGCACTACACTGGATGCTGAAGCTGAACACCAATCTTCCTATCTCATGGTCCTTGCCACAGATCAGAAAGTGAGAGGCCACTACATAATAATGTTTTCATCTATTACACTCATACTTCACTGTTTGCTAGTACTATCTGGCTTTTGTGATAAGACAGAATTCCAACAACAAAAAAGAGGCGGAGAAAAGGGGAGAATTAATAAGTAGTTATAAAGATGATACCTGGGTGACTTTCAGCTCCTATCTCAGTGCTGAACTCTTCTTGGTATATAAGTCTTACGATGTCAAAGGTCTTGCCTGTCTTATTCACATCTGTGTTCCCAAGGCCTAGAAAAATG
The DNA here is from genome assembly GCF_023721935.1 of Panthera uncia. NCBI lineage: Eukaryota > Metazoa > Chordata > Mammalia > Carnivora > Felidae > Panthera > Panthera uncia. The sequence continues at coordinate 60,933,538 of NW_026057580.1, read as the reverse complement.
CCTGATGCATGCTAAGTGCACAACAAATTCTTGTTTATTAAAGGAATGAATGAACATAATTGGGATTCAGCCACATCCAGATATGGCCATATCCAATAACTAACTGAAAAAAGATGAAGCTTCTAAATCATAAATGTCCCAACAGTGTCATCCTACTCCTTTAAAATTTTGTTTCCTTTAACCCTATTCCCTAGGTCTCCCATGCCTACAGATAGTGGTACAAATGAACAGGATAATAATTTATACATAACCTAAGATGGCACTCAAAGACAAACTAGAACGGTTTTAATGGGCTCAAAAAAATTGACCACCACCCCTTGATTCTCCACAGCCCAGAATATCACCTAAGCCACCTACATACAAATGCTATATGAAACAACTCCAAATAAGAACAACACCTTGAAGATAAGGCTGGAAGCTTACTGTGCCCCAGTTTCAAAAAGAAAATCCCTGTATTATTATAAATTTCATTCTAAATGTTTTCTGGACAAGCTTTTAGGAAACATGCATCTCTAAGGGTAACAAGGTAGGAGGAAGTTTGGGATCACAGTAATTTGCCTAAAGCTGTCCATTCTTGGGGAAACTAGAGTCGAGACCCCTAGGGGGGTGCTGTCCTGAGGCTTCTTCAGGTTGCTAGAGCAGAAGCACCAGAGAGGTAATAAGAATAATAAAATTTCCAAGGTCACAAAACATTCATGATTCTATCCCAAATGGCATCCAAAAGATTTATAAAACTCTTTTATTTTACAGGTAAGGAAATAGAAACCCAGAAAGGTAAGGAAATGTACCCAAGGTTACTCAACTTATTAGTGGCAGATGGGTGTTCTCTACAAATCATAAATGCTTTGAGAGGGAAGCTGTACCCACAGCACATTTGCACAGGCTACATCTGTCTACTTTCACTGCACATGCAGGCACATGCTATTCACTTTTGACTAGAAAGGTAAAATTGGGCCAAATAATATTTAATTCCCCACTGTAATAGTAGTTTTACATTCCACATTCAGACAGCTGGCATAATTGAAGACAGCTCGGAACCCCCGAGGATATCCAAACTGTCGCAATTGGAGAAAAGATTTAAGCATCCTGCAGTGTAAGACCTACTCAATGACATTACAAAGCTGATTCAAAATATCATCTTTGTTGGATCCTCAATATCCAATCTATGAACAATAGACATAATTAAACATAAAAAGCTGTAAATTAAGCAAACTAAATGATGGAGCAAATCATTTCGTTTTTGCACCTGTGAAGTACAGTATGCCATTGTTATTTTCCCAAAGAAGAGAGAACAGACTCTTGCATGGACAATTATCAAAAGGGTTCAGAGCAGTAGCAGCTATAATGGACAATAGATTTCTTTCCAAAGACTAAAAAGATATCAATGAATGTAGTTTTCAAGTCAAAGTGAGAATACACAGCTGCCGCCACAGATTCTATTTAATGTATTTCAATGTAACTAATTAAAATAAAAACTTAGGTCTCCTATTCTCAAGCTGGTAAAAGGCAGAGAAGACAGAAAAACAACTTCAAGTTATAATTTTGTATGTCTCTGTAAAATAGCTTTTAGCTCATTTTGTGCTTGACAGCAACAGAAAAAGTCTGTGAAATTAAGCACCCCGCCTAGGGATGACGGTACAAAAGGAGGCGGTGTCATGGTTAAGAAGATGGGTTCTGGAGACAGAAGTCTGGGTGCGATATCTTACTCAGCTACCTCCTGAGTAGCCTCAGGTTTAACCACTCCATATTTTGTTTTCCTCATGGGTAAGATGGGGAAAATTATAGTTGCTATCTCATTGGACTATTGTGAGAATTAAAAGCTACAATCTAGGTAAAGCCCCTGAAACACTGACACTCAGCAACCACTCAGCAAGTGTCAGCTTTCATTATTTCAGTCTAAAACATTGCATACAAAATTTTTAAATAAGTCAACAAGACCAGATATCTAAGAACCTATTCTTAAACTCATTTTAATGGCAGATTCATAAGTGATAAAAGAAATTTCATCCATAACATGGTTTTCTAAAAAAAATAAATTAAAAGAAAAACACTTGCTGCATTGAAATCAGATAAAAATAGAAATATATTTTAATGTGAATTGGTAAAATATTGGCAAGGTCATTGTATGGATATCGCCAGTGGAGATACACAGTGTCACTTCAAGCCTGGATTGAACTAAAAGAGCCAAGGGAAAGATCTGCCAATGAGCCCACCATGAACTAGCATAAAACCACCTGCAAAATCCATTCAAGCATCTGTCTCTGTGAAGTGCCAAGACTGCTCTTCCCACCCCACTAGGCTGGCCCCATCTACCACAGAGCAATATTAGAGGCCATTTTTTTTTTCAATTTGTTATAGCTAGACCTTTTTATTTTATCATTCTAAGAGGCATTACACATAACCCTACAGAGTAACTCATTCCTGTTCTATATCACAGTTTATGCTGTGAAGGATTCTCCCTCTAATTTTAGTACCTGCCAAAACCAACCAGATTAGTCCATGTGTTTAAGTACTGGGCACTTAATCCCCTGAAATAATCTTCAAAATTGTCATTGGGGAAATAATGAACACAGCATCACCCATTCACTGGGTGTCCTTGTGTCATCTTCAGTAGGGAAGGGACAGTGAATCATCTATGAGGGGATGTTTTAGCTATAATGTTTCTCAGAGTCAACACAAAGGTAAAAGAGAAGGAAAAGGAGTAACTACACTCCTACCACATTTCCACATCTGTAACTGAGGATATTATTACCTACTTTATGTGATTTTTGTGAATATTAAACGATTCAATAAATGTCAAGTACTTAGACTAGTTTCTCCCAGATCCTAAGCACTCGAGAAATATTAGATGTGATGAGATCCTAATCATGATCAAGTGATGAAGACAATCATGATGATGATGGTGATGAAGACAAAGATGATGAAAGAATTTGCTAACTAGCAATGCACCTAACACCATGGAGCAGACTAATAAAGGCAATCATAGCGGATAATCAGAATGTTTAGCTCATCCTCTGTTTTTACTGATTTCACGTGTTGTAGGAGAAAACAGGAAATACAATAATATACATGGCAGACATTTGTTTCATAATGAGATACGCGCAAGAGAAGCAAAAATAGATGAGAGTTATAGGAAAACAGAAAATCCACAGGGTATGAAAAAGACACTAGAGTTAGAGCATTATTAACAGTTTGGTTCAGGAGAGAGTAAAACAATATCACAGAACAATATTAATTAATATGCACCCAGGACTTGCAGCATGCAGGCACTGTTCTATATTCTTTAACATTTATCACTAATTTAATCCACACAACAATCCTGTGTGGTAAGAAATGCTATTATCCTCTGAAACTAGGGCACAGAAAGATTAAATAATTTGCTCAAGGTCTCATAACTGTAAGTAGTGAAACCAGGATTAATACCCTCAGTTTGTCTCTGATGTTTGCTCTTAACTGCTCTACTACAATGTCCCTCAGCATATGAAGGAGATCTTTCGAGAGGCTTAACACAATTGAAAAACTAAGACAAATTATTGGTGGAAATATGGAAAACTCTTTAACAAAATACCAACATAAAATTTTAACATTTCCAAGGGTATCAGGTTAATCCTTAGAGGTGACTATTATACAATGCCTGAAGTAAGCAGATTTCTGAAATCATTTTTGAGAGAATTTCAGTATTTTTTTATCCTTGTTTTAATAATGAAATTCCTCAACACAGAAAAGATTTTTCTTGTATTCATTATTTTTCAACACAGCTTCGTATCACTCTTATCTACAGCATAAGTGAAAGGAAATAATCCATGCCCTTTGAAAACCTACAATCCAAAAGTAAAAACCATGAAAAGTGCATATAATACATTTAAATAAGTAGGATAGAGATTTTACTCCCTTCAACTGCATGAGAGAGAGGGATGGGGCACTAAATACAGGGGAATGAAAAAGTGAAAGGGATCTGTTCAGGAAAAAATATTGAGAATTAAATGGCAGCATAGAGGAGCAAGAATTTTGATCTTATGGAAATAGGAAAAAAAAGAAGCAAAGGAGTAAAAAATTCAGACATACAATAAGGCTAACTATAAAAAGGAACACAACTATAAAATCTAAATACATCTTTAGGAAGTCTGTGAGAAAGGCTTAAAGGTTTGTTGCTTAAGAATTGAATGGTATAATTATGGTTCTAGAATCCCAGATTAACTCAAAATTAAAATCTTAGCCAGGAAGAATGTTTCTTTAATCAAAGAATGAATAGTATACATACTGGCACTATACTTATTTAACAAATTCATAGTCTATTTTCTCTCCAAAACCAAGCCAAGTATCTATGAAACACAAACAGGCACACATATATTTTATAATTATACATTGTCATGTGTCCTCAGAAAGGCTTCCATAATGTAGTTGTGCAGGTTCTGACATGAAACAGCTCTTCTTGAGATCTGTGTTTCTGAGTGGGGTACTTCCAATCCCAAAACATTTAGCCTTGTGCTGGGATACATAATCCACAGGAAAAACATGGTGCATCAATCTGGTTAGGAACATTTCCTTGAAGATTTAAGGAATGTACTATTTTTATTCAACAAAAATCTCTGTATTAGAGAGGAAAATGCAAAATGTGCATAAAATTTGAAAACAAAACAAAACAACAGTAGACTACCAAGAAATTTGCTCTTAAAATAAGTCATGTGAGGCTGTACATATTCAAAATATGCACATGGCTTTAAGGGGCTCTTAGAAGACAAGTGTAAGAAGCACTGCTTGGCTCTGCTTTGTGAGAAAGAAACGTTAGTGAGGTGGTGCACTGGAGCCTTCTCTAAACCTGAGAGGCAGATTAGATAAGCACTTAATTGCTTAAAGAGTCAGGTAAAAAGGCCAACCTCCTGTGAGCATCTCTCCAGTGACATAACTAAATATTCTCAGAGAAGTGTTAAGAAGTTATGAACACAAGGTAAAATTAAGAAACAATTTGAAAGTGTGCTCTAAAAGGTTCAAGAGAGGAGAAACTTCAGAAGGAGGAAAAAATGGTAAGCACAAAGAAGTAGTGTTTGTTTAGCTTTGAATATATTACTTGAAGAAACAGAAAACCTAGGGTGCTCTGTATTATCCTACAAAGGAGTAGACAAACAGTCTATGTTTTGAAGCACTTTTCCATACTTACCCCTTAGTACAACTCCACATAAGGCTCAGAGGAAATCTGCAGATTGTACAGTAAGAAAACCAGGGTTTCAATTTCAGTTCCACCGCTATCTGGTTGGATGGCCTTAAGCAAGTTAACTTTTCTGAATCTCCATTTCCCCAAATGAATCCTGAATGGAATGATAATTGTATCAAAGAACTACTTGGAGAATTAAATTGTGTAAAAGCACATGGATTGAGGAGGCATTCAAAGAAGGTTGGTTGATTTGGAAAAAAAAAAAAAAAAAACGTTGAGATAGGATAAAAAAGAGGAAGGAATATCACTGGTATGAAATCCAACATAAAATAATAATCGAAAGGATGGGCAACAATGAGAAGCACTATTTACACAGGATTCACAACAGTGGCACCGTTCTTATGGCACACGAAGTCACACATACTTCCAGTGCAGAACCAGGGCCTGGTTTTTATTCTTGAGAGTGCAGTGAAGGCCTGGCTCCATAGGAGAACATAATAGTCACAGTCGGTCAGTGAATCAAAAAGCATAGTCCATCTTGCTTTACCTGAAGTGATGACATGTGACAAGAATGCCTTAAAATTCTGTTTACAATAAAAGATATTCTACATAGATAGCCTCTCAGTCTAAACTCTTAATTTTCTCCAGTATGTTTTTCAGTAATAACATCGCTATTGTTTTTCCCTGGGTAATATCCTTTTTCTCCAATTTTTTTTAAAGTTTATTTTGAGAAAGAGAGAGAGAGACCACACATGTGTATGCATGCATCTGTGTGCGAGCAGAAGAGGGGTAGAGAGAGAGAGAGAATCCCAAGCAGCTCCAAGATGCTTGGAGCCCTCTGTGGGGCTCAATCCCACGAACCATTAGACCATGACCCACGCTGAAATCAACTGTCAGATGCTCAACTGACTGAGCTACCAGGGTGCCACTCTCCAAATTTTTTTTTCAATAAAAGGAAAAAGGAAGAAAACAAGAAGAAGGGAGGATAAAAGGAAAAGAAAAACTAAATTGGTTACAATTATTGAAAAGAGATGAAAGCACTAAACTCAGTGTCAATGCCGTCTTGACACTCTTCCATCAACATAATCTAGTGTCTGTTTATTTTAAGTAATTATAGCACTGTGTTCTTGACATATGCTCAACCAGTGTCCCACTGAGATCACAGCACTTCTGCTATATTATACTCTGCTTACTCAATCATTTTCTATCATTGGGTATTGTGTGAAAATCATCATTAAAAGCAATATTTTGGCCAATTCCTTAGTATGCATTATTCTGTAATGGTCAATTCATTGTGTGGATTACATTTTTAGTTATGTAACAAAATGTCTGTAGTATTGGCTGAGGGCCAGACACTGTTTAAACATTTTATACGCAATAACTCATTTAATTCTTATAAAAACTCTAAGGGCTAAGGACTATTATCCCCATTTTATACATGAAGAAACCTAGGCACAGAGAGGTTGAGCAAGTTGCCCAAGGCCACACAGCTAAGTGATAATCCTGGGGTTTGAACCCAAGTTCAGGAGTCCATGTCTTTAAACAATACCTAAGAGTGCTTTTCATTTAGAATAAATGAGTGAATACATATAAATATCATAGAATAATGCCTGGCACATACTGAAGGCTAGATAATTGTTAGGTATTCTTTATTTTTTTTTATGATGGTGCTGTTAAGATAATGCATAAACATATTGTGTGTCAATTCTGGTAGGGTTTATCTGAAATATCCCCACTGGCCAAATCTATTGCCCACCTTTTGTGTATTGGTGGAAAGATTCACATTTCCCAGATTGTTAACTGGGATATGGTTCAGAACAGAAGAAAAGCCTCACTAAGTCAAGTTATATTGAGACTTTGACTTCAGATGGATCTACTGAGTCTGTCACACTGGCACAGAAGGAAATTAGATTAATCCAACAAGAAGTGTTCCTCATGGAGTCGCATTGATTTTTGCCTGCATTAGATGTTCTTCCATGTGCTTACAAAATTGATCTATTCCAGATGAGCAGAAAATCTATCATTTTGGGGTCTGTCCTTTGTTTATTTGTTGCTTGTTTTTTAAATCCCTTTGAGTTTACCTGTTCCTAAGAATATATTCCAAAAGCCCAGACAGAAGATAATCAAATTTCCCCTAAAATACAATATTTTTTCTTGTGTGACTTAACACATAGGTAGTTCTCCCTTAATAGAAGGTATCATTCCAATGGTTATTTGCATTTTTTTATGCTCCCTGATAACAATGGGCTTGGAATAAATCAGTAGAAATCTAAACACATGACAGCCTTTACATCAAATAGTCACTGAGACATCTAAAAGTAAAATGGGGCATACTTAACCAATGTAGCCTTCTTGCTATCACGGAATTTTCATTTTACGTGAAAACATTAATGTTTAATAGTTCAGTTAATTTCCTGCTTGAGCTGTGGGGTCATTTATACTCTTACAGTTATTATATAATAATATAACTATAAAAAATGTAAGTGCCTCATGGTCTTTCCAAACAGCTACTTGTAAGAAGGGTCTAAAAATTGCTGATTTGTAAATGCTTTGAACTTATGCATAATACTTGAAATAGTACAAGCTATTATCTTTTATGTACATTTGCTGACAAAAAGAAATGTATTTTAAAGGAGGATGCTACTGGATTCTGTGCATCAAACACAATCTTCTTGCTATGGTGACTGTTCTTAAGGTATGTTTGTTACTCTTATAGAAGCTCTTATATAGATTATGTGCTTGTAAAATGAAAAAAAAAAAAAAAAAAAAAAAACCTGAATAGCTGGTGATATTTATTCAAACATGGATACAATGAAGATGATGTACATGCAATTTTTTTAAGATAGTTATTTTCTGATTTGAACAACAATTTCAGCCTTGTTAACAGCATTTGGAATTCTCTCATGATTCTTTTTTTTCTTATTTATAAGAACAATCTCTCAAAGCTCATTATAAACTATGATTAGGTCTACTTTTACACTGGATTCATCAAGCTTAAAAAGATGAGAGACTTGATTATTACAGTTTCCTTAGAAACACAGGAAACAGTAAAAACACCTTAGGATCCAACTCTTTTTGGCAGAGTCTTATAGTCCATCTGCTGTGTTCAACCATTATGAGAATACAAACAAAGTAACTAACATTCGAATATCATTGTATATAATTATATGTTCTTAATAAAGGAAAGATTTTACATTGTCTTTATGGCCTGTAAGTATATAATTAATATATATTAGAAGAAAGCAAGAAAGGAAGGAAGAAGGGAGGCTGGGAGGGGAAATGGAATGAAAGGAAAAAGAAGAAACAGATGAAGCTTATACCTCTTTCGCTATCCAGTGGTTGGCATGTATTTAAATAGGTTCTGAGGGGCACTGGGTCAATAGTTTACTAAACTGTATTCTTTATTTCTATTTAATGTGGTCCAGTAAACTTTGAAATTATATCATTGAAATTTAGTTTGTTATTTACTCATTTGTTTGATCATCAAATATTTATTACACTAAAGCCTATGTGCCCATGACTGCTGTAAAGACTGCAGATTTAACATCAACAAGACATATCTTTGACTTCAAGGAGCATAGACACCACTGGGGAGGCAGAAATATAATATAGAATTAAAAACTATTTTATCTTTTCAGCACCCCTCATCACCTCCATCCCATCTTTTGGTAACCTTTCTTTGAGCAACTCCTAACCCTTCCCTTATTTAAGATACCACTGTTCATATCTTACTAGACCTGGATTCTGGTGGGGCTGACAGTCACAGTATCCAGGGTCTCCTCTCCTACCAACCTCTTTCCACACTCTCTGCTTTGGCCACAGTACTATTACCTAATGTAGGTCAATCAATATTTTTTTGGAAATTTGAATACTGAGCACAGACACATAGGGATAGAAGGGTTTAAACTGAGTCATCAACTCATAGTCCACAAATTCTGCTGTAGAGATTTAGGGCTGCCATGGTTCCCATCTTTGCCCAAAGCTTGATTTCATTTACTCATTCAATTTTGCAAAGTATGAATATCCTCCCCAAAATATCTCTTTCTCTTTCTCTTTCTCTTTCTCTTTCTCTTTCTCTTTCTTTCTCTTTCTCTCTCTCTCTTTTTTTTTCTTATGCTAGTCAGATCAGGGTTGAAATCCAGGCTTAATGGCTCTAATATATCACTGTAAAATATCAGAACTTCCTTCCTATGCATTAGCTGAGAAAGACAGATGTTCTGAGTCTAATTCTTCATGGAATCCTTACTCAAGCAAAATTCCAAAATCAATATAATTATATCTTATTTGGCACACTTAGAAATTTAAAATGAGGACAAAACCTTGAGACAAGGTCACCCAGTCTCCCCATCACTGGTTTTAATAATATCCATGATATAACTAGATAACTGCTTTTTGAATACACCCATTGATGGGGAACTCACACTGCACAAGCCATTTAGTTTCCTTTGGGGCTGATTCTAGTTGTCAGAAAGTCCTGACATTTAGCTAAAGTTTGCCTCCTCATAAATTTTCATCATAACTTTTCAATGAACATTAGATACTTTGCCATTTCCAACAAAGTCTAAACTTAATTTGACACTTGCACTACCAACCAGTCTTCTTATATGTTTCAATATAAATTGTCAGAATAGACTCAAAATCCTAGAAAATGGAATTGCGAAAGAATGTACATCTTCACAGACCACAAATTTGACCACAGAAAAAGAGCCATGCTTGAATGAATATTAGATCAGGTGAAAAAATGCCAAGAAGCTCTGACCTTTCATGACAAGCTGCCAAAAAAATAATTATTTCTTGGCAGGTAGACCAGGTCCAAAGGCCAAATATCAATGGATGCACACTCATCCTCCAATCTGTAATATCTTAGAGTTGGCAAAACTTTATAGAGATCACATAGCTAAATCCCATTATTTTACTTCAAAGAAACTGAGGAATGGAAATTAACTTCTATTCTTTAACGTTACCCCCACATTTTGAAAAAATCAGAGCTCCAAGGCAGAATTTCTGGTGTTTTAAGATGTGAGAAAAGCCTACAACTAAAAAATATTTTTCTTGTGCAGACATAACTTAGGCCATTGAAAATTGGATTTCCTTATAAATCACTCATCTAGGATGCAAAGCATGAGACCAAAAAATAATGTACTTGAGAGATGTCATATTAGCAACAAAAAAAAAAAAAAAAAAAAAAAGAGAATATCCATTAAAAACCCGCACAAAGAAATGGAGATTGCTTGGGGTGTCTGGGTGGCTCAGTCAGTTAAGCGTCCGGCTTTGGCTCAGGTCATGATCTCAGATTGTGGGCTCGAGCCCCACATAGGGCTCTGTGCTGACTGCTCAGAGCCTGGAGCTTGCTTTGGATTCTGTGTCTCCCTCTCTCTCTGTCCCTTCCCTGCTCACGCTGTGTCTCTCTCTTTCAAAAATAAATAAATGTCTAAAAGAAAGAAAGAAAGAAATAGAGATTGCTTGTCACTTAGTAGTGCCATTCCTAAGCAAATGACTCTGTTACAGGCACCCCAAAATTAATTTTAACACATATGGCAATTAATCTGAGATACCAAATTAGTCATTTCAATTTTCTGCTTTAATCATTTAAAAATTTTAAAACAAAAACCTGAAAATAATCACATTATGCCCTTTCCTCCATTTCCATGATAGCTTCACGAGTGTCCTGGAATTTGAGTTAAGTTTATATTAACTTATATTTATTATATGCGCTCATCAGGATGTATTTTCTTTAAACACCCTACTTCACTAAATATTTACATGTTTCTGCTATGAATGGTTGTTACTACAATTTGGTATGTTATGATCTTTATAAAAATGTAAAACAACCCCAAAAGGTTAGATTTACTCTCTGCATCAGAAGTGAATTACCCTTCAGAAATGCTTTTTTTATTATTATTATTTCAAGAGTCTAGGTTAATTGTTATCTAACCAATGGTATGAAGTGACAGTTCAATCACTGCCTCTAAGTAATGATTCTTTGTTCATTGACTCAATATTATTTAATTGACTTGCTAGATGAACCCTGAAACTCTCTTTTTTCTACATGACAGATTTTTTATTTTTGCAGTATTTTATCTAATAATTTCAAAATATAATAACTACAGTTACGAAGTTAGCCATCCAGCATTCTCAGTCACGTGAAATCTAGCTAGAATTAGATGTTGATAAAAGACATCTTTGGGCAACAGAAGTCAATTTCATAAAACATTCATCAAGGCACCCACATTTTAATCATAAGAAAAGTCTCATATGATTATTCAAGCCTGTTTGTTCTTGTTCTGCAGACATTTTAACCTATTCACATAGATAGGAAATTGCAATTAAATGAATAATGTGAAGAAGGAGAACTAACACCAGTGAGGTTATTGCTGATAGGAAGGACACACCGTATAGATTGCAGTCATTTGCGGTGAATACAAACAGGGCTAAATAAACAAAAGTTATTGAGGGTATCTATGGGTCATAGCAAAATACTATAATTGATAGTCCTAATAATGAGACCGGACTATCAAGAAAAATTGTAAATGTTTTTAATGTATTACAAATAAGAAAGTTAAGAATATACTGCCTATAATAAAATTTTCTATTATGAGTGGTAAAACCTTTAAAACTTACTAATGCTTAAAATGGTAATTTTGGGGCTCCTGGGTGGCTCAGTCAGTTGAGCATCCAACTTCAGCTCAGGTCATGCTCTCACAGTTCGTGGGTTCAAGCTCCGCATCAGGCCTTGTGATGACAGCTCAGAGCCTAGAGCCTGCTTTGGATTCTGTGTCTCCCTCTCTCTCTGCCCCTCCCCCACTCACACTCTGTCTCTCTTTCTCTCAAACATAAATAAACATGAAAAAAATTTATAAGAAAAATGGTAATTTTAATTACATGAAGAATTAGGCTGGGGAAATAACACGTCATCTAGCATTGTCAAATAGACAATTTCACAATAGAAACACAAATCAGGGAGATCAATTGGTATTACTAGTCCTAGATTAATTCGCTCTATGATCTGAATATGGAATATATTCTGAATAATCTAATTGAACATCATAGTACCTTGAGACAGTGCTAATTCTGCATATATAAGCCACTAGTATGCTTTATAGTGAAAATATAAAAGCAAAATTATTCTGTAAGCAAAAGATAATAGGTTATAATTATAATGTGTTGTTACTAAGAGTCCTGTTGATTTCAAATGTTGTCAATATTGTGTATATATATTTTTTAACTGAGCTATAACTGACACATAATATTATATTAGTTTCAGGTGTACAACATAGTGATTGGACATTTGTGTACATTGTGAAATGGTTACTACAATAAAATGGTTATCATCTGTCATGCCACAAGTTAATACAATGTTATGAACTATAATAAACTCCATGCTTTACATGATATTCCGATGACTATTTTATAAATGGAAGTTTGTACTTCTTAATCCCTCTCACCCAGTTTTCCCCCAGTATCCTTCACCTCCTTCCCCTCTGGCAACCACCCATCTGTTCTCTGTATCTGAGTCTGGGCTTTGTTTTATTTTTTGTTTTGTTTATTTTATTTTTTAGATTCCACATATACATGAATCATGTTTTGTCTTTCTCTGTCTGACTTACTTCACTTAGCATAATATCTTCAAGGTCCATCCATGTTGTAAATGGTAATTTCCTTCATTTTTATGGCTGAGTGTGTGTGTGTGTGTGTGTGTGTGTGTGTGTGTGTGTGTGTATCACATCTTCTTTATCCATTCATCCACTGATGGACACTTAGGTTGTTTACTTATCTTGGCTATTGTAAACAATGTTGCAATTAATATCAAGCTGAATATACTGTTTTGAATTAGTGTTTTCATTTTCTTCATATACATACCCAGTAGAATTACTGGATCATATGGTAGCTCATTTTTAATTTTTTCGAGGAATCTCTATAGTGTTTTCCATAGTGGCTGCCCCAAGTTACATTCTCATCAACAGTGCACAAGGGTAGTTCCCTATTCTCCACATCCTGTCCAACATTTGTTATTTCTTGTAGTCACTTATTTCTCATCTGTAATTTGTTGTCTACATTCTGATAAATGTAAGGTAATATTTCATTGTGGTTTTGATTTGCATTTCCTTGTAGTGATGTTGGACATCTTTCCAGTGTCTATTGGCCATTTCTATGCTTTGTTTGGAAGAATGTCTATGCAGATCCTGTGCCCATTTTTTAATTGGATTATTTGTGGAATTTTTGTTGTTGATATGAGTTGTATGGATTCCTTATATATTTGGATATTAATCCCTTATCAGATATATGATTTACAAATATCTTCTTTTGTTCAGTAGGTTTCCTTTTGTTTTTCGATGGTTTTCTTCACTGTGCAGAAGCTGTTTAGTTTGATCCCCATTTGTTTATTTTTGTAATCAGATCCAATAAAATAAAATAACTAAGATCAATGTCAAGTACTTTACTGCTTATGTTTTCCTCTAGGAGTTTTATGGTTTTAGGTATTACATTCAAGTCTTTAATCTATTTGAGTTTATTTTTGTGTATGGTATAAGATAGTGGTCTAGTTTCATTCTTTTGCATGTAACTGCCCAGTTTTCCCAACACCATTTCTTGAAGAGACAGCCCTTTCCCCTTTGTATATTCTCTCCTCCTTTGTTGCAACTCGATTGACCATATATAAATGGGATTATTTCTAGGCTTTATATTCTGTTCCATTGATCAATGTGTCTGTTTTTATGCCAGTACCACACTGTTTGATTACTATAGCTTTGTAGTATAGTTTTAAGTCAGATACCATGATACCTCCAGCTTTGTTCTTTTTTCTCAAGATTGCTTTGGCTCTTCAGGGTCTTTGGTGGTCCATGTAAATTTTAGAATTATTTGTTCTAGTTCTGTGAAAATGTCATTGGACTTTTTATAGAGATTGCATTGAATCTGTGAGTAGTGTGGACATTTAAAAAATATTAATTTTTCCAATCAGGGAGTACACTATATCTTTCAATTTATTTATAACTTTAATTTCTTTCATCAATGTCTTCAAGTTTTTAGACTCTTTCAGCTTCTCACTTAAATTTATTTTCAGGTGTTTTTATTCTTTTTGCTGCGACATTAAATGGGATTGTTTTCTTGATTACTCTTCCTGATAATTTGTTATCAGTGTCCAGAAATGCAACAGACTTTTGTATATTAATTTTGTATCCTGCAACCTTATTGAATACATTATTAGTTCTAACAGTTTGGGGACATACTTTCTTGTTTCTATGGTATTAAGTAGCTCTCTTTACTGCACTTTCCATTGCAGTCAATCTAATCTTGAATATTTCATCTCCATTATATTTCAGACCCTTTTAAGCAAACAATGCTATATAGATGGTTTGAGGAAAATCTTAGTGTGACAGGCATGTGGTAAGAGATGACTGTTTACACTAAGGTATTCCCTCTAGTATTGCTGAATTGTTTTGTTCAATGGCAGGGGCATATGCAAAACAGTGCACTTGAAAAGAGGAGTCTCTTTGTCCCTCTCCAGCTATGTCATTGATGATATGTGGAAATCAGCTAATGACTCTATGCTTGTTTCTTTAATTAAATAGCAAACCAGAGAAACTATTAACTGTTTTTCTAAATGTACAGGACAATTTGACATCCTCTCAAACCACTTTACCTTGCCTAGGAGGATCACCCTCTCTCTGTGGCACAGAGGACCATCTGGCCACAAATACTGGAACATAGATAGAAAAATCATTCTCTTGCATGTAGCAGAAAGTCATTGCTTTCTGCCTCTGTCACTCACTGAAATATCGTCTCCCTGATTTGCTTAAAAATAAAAACAAACCAGGGTGCCTGGGTGGCTCAGTCGGTTAAGCGACCTGACTCTTGATTTCAGTCAGGTCATGCATGACCTCATGGTTTGTGAGTTCAAGCCCCACATTGGGCTCTGTGCTGACAGTGCAGAGCCTGTTTGGGATTCTCTCTCTCCCCATTCTCTCTACCTCTACCTCACTGGCTCGCTCTCTCTCAAACTAAATAAGTTTTTAAAAAGTTTTTAAATAAAAAAATAAATAAATAAATAAAAACCAAAACAACAAAAACCAAAACAAAACAAATGCCACTGTCATTCTGTAACATAAACGTTTGACTGAAATGCTAATTATCTTTTACCTACTGGCTTTGGAGGAAATAGCAATGGACCCATTCTGGCTGGAAGCAATATTCATTAAACAAAATAAGATTATCTCTTGATTTGTCAACAAAATGGAAATAAAACATATTTTACATTACTTTTCAGCCCTTATTGAAAAGAATGTTTCATATTTAATATGAATTACAAGTAACAAGGAATCAAACATGGAGAGCCAAAAGTTCTCTGGGAGTAAGTAGATCAGTTTCAGAAGTACTTTAAATCCTCTCACCCACTTGAATATCATTTCAAGTTCTATCAGAATAATATACTTAATAAAACTCCAGGCACCTAAAGGAGCTGGAATGCCTCAACGTATTTTGGTCCACTTCCACAACAGACCAATAGCATGCCACTTGTTTCAAAAGCCATATATTTAGAATTTTTATCTTTTACTTCTCATTATGAAGATAAAAATCGACAATGTTAAGCTCATTTAGATTGTAGTATTGTGGTATTGATTAAAAGTAGAATAAATCTGGCCTTTTAACTAAGAATTATTACCCATTGGAAAAACCTGGATGAATGTGTATGAACAACTTTTCATTAAGGAAAATTTTGATAATGAATGTAATATAATCCGACTATAGCCCAAATCCATTGATAAATATCTATCTAAAAATATTAACTGTAGTTCTGGAGCCAGAGTAAAATCATGCTATGTCTGAAAGCATAACATCAGTCAGAATAAAACTAATAATATGAAGATAATTAGAATTTAAGGGCTATAATTCCTGTAATGGTCTCTTCTAAGTACTTTTCTTATTTGTTAGTGTGCCACTCGTCCCCACTCCTGCCCCTCTGGATTCTGTACCTGGAGAAAATTGAATATACAGATTTCCTTCTGATAAAACCTAACATATAGGGTGAATTAGAAGAAGATGACTTGTTAGAACAAAAAGATGTGCCTGATATGCCTAAGATCATTCTTGAAAACTGAATATATTTTTTGCTGGCTTAATAGCATTCTATCTAAGGCATTGCAAAAACCAAGTCATCTCCAATGTAAAACATGAATAGAATATGTTGGAGCAACGTACATAATTCCTGAACACCTTTCAGTACTAAAAAGAATATGTGTGTTGGGGGGGGGGCGGTGGGGACAGGTGGTTAAAAACAAGTTCATGAAAAAGTCTCCTTTATTCTTTCAAAATGTCAATGAAACAAATGGGAAATGGAATTAATAATAAATAGTTAGTTAGTATAATAATTATCTTAGATGACCATAAAATTATAGTTTTTCCCTCAAGATTTTTCTATCATGCAACTAGGAAGGATTAAATCCATTAATGCAACTAGAGAAAAAAATGCATTAAAACATGCTAGCAGGCTATACACTTTTTTTAATTTTTTTTAATGTTTTTATTTTATTTTTGAGACAGAGAGAGACAGAGCATGAGCAGGGGAGGGGCAGAGAGAGAGGGAGACACCGAATCTGAAGCAGGCTCCAGGCTCTGAGCTGTCAGCACAGAGCCCGACGCGGGGCTCGAACTCACAAACCGTGAGATCGTGACCTGAGCCAAAGTCAGATGCCCAACCGACTGAGCCACCCAGGCATCCCAAAGGCTATACACTTTATCTTGGAAGCATGGCTTGCTAAGTGGTTTGATGTTTTGCTTAAACACAAAAGTGTGTGTGACCAAAACATTTGCAAAATACTTCATTTAGGTGCTTACTGTCAGTAAAAGCAGCACTTTACAGCAATGAGATATTCTGTCTTCATAAAACATGTCAGCATTATGAAGGAAAAGGGAAAAATCACAGCAAGTGAATTGTTCAACATAGCTCATCCATATCATATACAAGTATAATACTGCAATTGCTTTTTACATAGAAGATAGCCAACAAGTGTACCAAATGGCCTTACAAGAGTTAATCTGGTGAAGGAAAGATGAGATGTGAGCAAATAAATATAGTAAGAACTCAATAACAGCATTGGTAATTATCTAATCACCACTTTAATTAAAAAAAATGATCAGCTGTTTGTTATTCCCTCTGGTTTTCTAAACAAAACCATCCTGTGGTACTGTTGCCTGGCTCTTATTTTCTTTACATTAAAAACAAAAAAGTTATCCAACATGGACAGGAAAAGAATTATGCCTTAGATCAAAAAGTGAATTTTCATTTTCATGTGGTACAACCAGGCAGTTACATTCCCTTAGTTGACAAGTGCGATATTGCTACCATACTGATGTGATCTCAGTTTAAGCCCAATATTTCATGAATGTTTCTCATTTCTAGCCAAGATTTAGAGATATCAACAGTAAACACATCATGCCTTTATGGAGGTTTTCGCTCCCCTCTGACACACCATTTTAGTGATACATTTTGTTACATTAATAGAATTCTGTTTTTTTTTTTTTAAATATATATACAAGTCTGGAGCAATACCTAGTTATTTTCAGAGAAATCATACTTTTTACTACTTGTAGAAAATGTGGAGTATTATGTCACAAAATGAAACCACTTTGCTTTTAGTCATAAGCAATATGTTAATGATGTAGCTCAGAACCCAGCAAAATAATGTCAAACGAATCTGCAATCTGCCCAGAAAAAATGAAATGTCAGCCAATTCTACCAAATGGCAAATGGTTTTGCTGTTCAAGTACATGGCTTATAAATCTGCTGGTTTAGAGTAAGAGAAAAAAAGCAAAGAAAAATCAAAAGCCTTGAGAAAAGTCACTGATGGTAATCTTTTATTCTTCCTCAGAGAAAAATAGTACAATTTTGTTGATTATATTTTAATTGGCAAGTTTTGTTTTGTTTTCAGTGCTATCAGAATGACTGATTTAGTAGCTTAAAGATGTAAGTTACCATTTTTCTGGTTTTGTAGGATAATATTCTTCAAAGGAATTATAAACAAAGACTGTGTTCCTCAAACATTATTAAAAATAGCGCTTATAACTAAAACCATTAAGTGGAATTTTATACCTAAAGTCATCTATCAGTGACAGTGTTCACAAAGATTTCCACAGATTGCACTGGGAGTGCATCTAACATAAAAGTAAGACTACCATAAAATACAGATACCTTTTACACATGGTTTAGATAATTTGGGCTGCCTTCAAAACTACTCACTATAGTATTAGCATGTAGATTTAACATTTTGGGGGTAAGAAAACAAAATAGTATATTCAGAAACAGCATAGTTTAAAAAAATGATTCCTTTTTCAAATATGTATACACCACAAACTGGCTAAAGCTTTTCTGTATTAGAAGTAGAAAGTAAAAGCATTTAGTAGCGCCCTTTAATACTAGTGTCTAATCAACTAATATGAAACAAATTTTATGTCAGTCATTGGTAACAGGAGACACAAAGTTGTGAGACTGTCTCAATGCAGATGATTTTCCTAAGACCTGAAATATTGCTAAATTGTATAAATTATATATTTTTAAAAAGTTAAAACTTGATTTGTATAATAGCTTTTGCCTCTGATCAAGTTTACCACAATCGATTTTTTTAAATAATCAGGAAAAATGTTTATGTGTTCTTGCTGTGCTTGCAGTGTTTTTGTAAGAATTGCTTCTTGAATCTGTAAATTCTTTTCTCTTAATGACAATGAGTCAAGAAGGTATGAAAGAAAAGAGGATCTATATTAAAAATAAGAACTTCATAACTAGGAAAGGACAAATGCAAAATAAAGGTAGATATGCTATAAAACTATGATAAATAAGTTTCAGCGACAGCAACAAATGGATGGTCATGGATTGTGATTAACTCTGAGGGCAGATGTTTAATTTCCTTCATAATGAAAATAAGTGGTTCAACAGCTGTCATGTAGTAAAACCACTGAACTCTTGTAGCTAGAAACTCATACTCAAAACCAGAGCACAATTCACATTGTCTCTACAGTGCCCTATCAGCATGAATGATCTAAGAGTCTTGTCAGCATACAAGGTGTGATAGCTTTGCAAGGAATTTCAGCTATTGTTTTTAATGTTGATTTATTTTTGAGAGAGAGAGAGAGAGAGAGAGAGAGAGAGAGACAGAGCATGAGCAGAGGAGGGGCAGAGAGACAGAGACACACAGAATCCAAAGCAGACTCCAGGCTCCGAGCTGTCAGCACAGAGCCCGATGCGGGGGCTCGAACTCACAGGCCACGAGATGATGACCTGAGCCGAAGTCGGACATTTCACCAACAGAGACACCCAGGTGCCCCTCAGCTATTTTTAAAGACCCTTTAAAATCTTCAAATAGTTTGGCTTCTCTGAACAGTTGTGCAGAGCAAAAATCCTTTCAAATGTACAATGATAGCTTTCAGAGTAGAATAAAGCAAGAGAGGGTATAAGTAGGTACCATAGGTACCATTCTCTCCTACTCCCAGACTTGTCTCAGCCTCTTCTCTAGACCCCAAACCAACTGATCTGCAATTTCTGCCAATTTCCCTCTGATATACTAAACATCACTGCTTCTTTTTGTTCTGACTGATAAATTATGCCCTACACTGTTATTTCTGCTTGGATACTTGTATTAGCTTCTTAACTGCTCTTCTTGGGAGACTCTTATTTCTCCTAGCCATGTAAACTTAATCAAACTAAAGTACCACTTCCAAAAACACACTCAGGGCATAGAAAAAGCCTCCCTCTACATCACAGCAAAACTGAAGCGCTTACCATGGCATTAAAACTTTCTACACTGTGGCCTCAAGTTAGTTTTCCAATGTGGTAATGGATGGTAAGTGTGCTAAAAGATAAGGTGGAAAGACCTCTGTTGACAATTAAATAAAAAAAGTTTGAGATAAGCTGGATCCAACTGATCATTTTCTCTTAAATATTAATTTAGTCAACTCATCCACTTTCAATATCTCTCCCCTATGTCTTTTCCATGCTTTCTTCTTTTCCTCATATCTACCATATTTTCCTAAAGTTCTATATAAACATATTGAATAATCCTATGTGGAAAACATTGAATATACAAAGATGCACAGGACAAAGCCCTCTCCCTATTCACCTTCATCTTCTCTTCCTCATAGAGGACCTTATATAGATCCTCTCTTCCTCATATAGAATCATATTCTTAAAACTCAAATATGTTTGTTTGTTTGTTTGCTTGCTTGTTTGTTTTCCTGCATTGGCTCCTTTCCAACAGCCCATACTCTTTTTAAGTCTCTTCCCATCTAAAATCTCTTGAGACTCTAACATGCCTTTGAGATACCATATTTTTTTTTTCCAACCACATTCATTGAATCTAATTCTCCACTCTCTAATTCCTTAAACTTCTGAAATCTATCCTTATTCTTACCTCTCTCTTAAAAGTGTTATAGCAAGATCACAAACAGGAACCAAATTGAAAAGAAAGAATAATTCTTTCTCAGTCATCAGCATCCTTCTATCCAGAAGTTGATAAATATTTATTCGATGTTTACTAGCTGCTAGGCACTGCATCTGGTGTCAGACTAAAAGATGACTAAGATAGTCTCTACTCTCTTGGAATTCTTAGTGTAAATCCTTGTCTTATTGGCATGTAAATGCAATAGTATATGATAGAAACTGTACATGGCATAAGGTATATTCACGGCATAATAGGACTAGACAATTCTATCAGGAGAGGTCAGAGAATGCCATTCAGATGAGGTAGTAATTGAGATTGTTCTTAAAGGATGGATAGGAATTTTTCAGAGTAGAAAAAAAGGCATTCCAAATAGAATAATGAACAATGGACAAATGTCATGGAGTGTTTGAGGAGCTGTGATTAGGTCAGTGTGGTTGAAGCAGTGAGAAAAGGATGGCAACGAAGTTAGAGACAGTTCAAGACACAGCAGGCACCCTGCCACACCCACTCGTGTGATTTGTAATCTGAGCAATTGAGAGCCACTGAGCATTTTTAACGGAATAAATAAAATTATATTTGTGTTTAATAAAGATAATTCTGTTCTCCAATGGTGGGGGCTGGAGCAAAGGAAGACAAACTGGTAGGTTATTGCAATGTCCCCAGTTGAGCAATTATGAGAACTGGAATCATGAGAACCAACAGCAGAATGCAGGGGAAGGGCAGGGCATACATTTATGAGATGCTCAGGAAGTAATTTAATGGAACAACAATCAGGTTTGGAGCATGGGAAAATCTAAACTCCCAGATTTCTGGTACACTGGGTAGTTGTGCAATTAACCAAATAGGACTTAGGAGAAACAGATTACATGGGGAGAGCCATGATTCATTCAATGTTGGAATACTTAATTTTAAGGCAACTTTTCAGAATGTTGTCTTATCTGTAATGCAGGAAAGAGATTAAGGCCGTGAACATATATCTGTAAGTCTCCAGTAAATAGGTAATATACCTATATCTATACCTGATACAAATGAGCTCAACCAAGGGAAGCTTTTTTTTGTTATATAGTCTCACTTGAGAACTTTAACTATCATAGGTTTATTACAACTTCTGGGAAGACTCTTAAATCTTTATTTTTCTTGCTGCCTTTTGTATTTATTCATCTAAACAATTTTGAGTGCCTACAGAACTGGCACTGGACTAAGCACCATATACATACTTGTAAATGAATATGGGCATCGTCCTCTCCTTCCCAAGTTATCAGCAGAGACAAAAATATGGACAAATGAATACAATGTAGTAAACACTATATTAGAAGCATGTGTAATTCTATGGGACCACAGGAGAACCACTAATTTTGACTAACGGGCAAGATGGGGCTTGACAAAGCTCTCAACCCATATTTCTAATGAGTTTAGCAGACTTCCTGATTGGATATTCTTCCACACTTCAAATGCAAGGTATTTAAACTTAACATTCAACTGTAAAACTTGATGAACCTAACCTCTCTTTCATTTTCCTATATACAATGAGAGAAAAAAAATACTTCCAAATCTAACATTCTCTGATTTCTCTGAACTTTTCTCATAAACCTGTAAGTCTATCATAATGGCTGTATTTAGGCAAATACCATCAGTTAGTCCATTTCGTTTGCTTTCCTTGCCCTGACAATGTGTAAGTTCTCTTCATCCTCTCTGCAATAAATAAATAAATAAATAAACAAATAAACAAGTAAATAAACAAACAAATAGTTATCTATGTTTCTCTTGCATCTCTACTGCCACTATCAAATCCCATGTCCTCTCTGCCTTTCTTGCAGATTATTGCATTAGCTTCTTAAATATCTCCCTTAATTCCAGTCTTGGTCACCAAAACTCTCTTCAAAAGATTGTTTCCAAAACAATTTCTATCTGAGGGTTTTTTTTAAATAATTATTATTCAGCTGAAAAACTTCAATTGCCCCTTGCTGCGTTCACCAATGACATAAAGTAATATTTGTATTTTTTAGGGTTTTCCAGAATTTTCTAACAATTACTTTTGCAACTTAATTTCATCTAACTTTTCTTTCATCCTTTTTTCACCTACTTTCTGTTACCACCAGATTGGACTGTTTTCATGAATATACAAGCATAGCTATAATTTCTTTAAAATAGTCCTGTCCTTCATTAATTTGTGACTAACATTTAAAACTGTTCATAATATATTTTGACATAATGATTTTTTAATTACTTGATTTTCTTTTGTAAAACTGACTTGTCACTCTAAATAATTCAAAGAAAATAGACAAATACAAAGACATAGGTAAAAATCATCTGAAATGCTTTTCAACTTACATTGAACATCTTTCCAGACAATTCTCTGTATGTCTGTAATTGCATACAAATAGATCATACTGTACATGTTGATGTTTAACTTGCTTTTTTAAAGGCAGTAACGTGTTCCATGTAAAGAAATGTAGGTTTGCATCCTTAGTTTAATTATCATATGTTCCATTGTAGGTAAAGCTCATATTTAACTACTGTGTACCTGTATAGTGCAAGAGCTATCATCTGTCTGTTCTGAAAAGTCAGACATCTGTTCTGAATTATCGGTGTACACATTGTATTGGCTGTTAAATATTTTTAATATCAACCTAATATTAGAAGTATACTATTATTTACTTAGCTAGTTTTCTCTTGACCAACATAAAAAGTAATATTTAAATCCATTTTTAATAAAAAATGAATTCCACTTATTCTTTAATATACAACTTAATGCAGTTTCCTCCATTAAACCATTTTTTAAATCCCCAGCAATAAACGATCTCCATCCTTCTTCTGAATTCCCATAGGACTTTGTCCACGTCCCTGCATCTATCACTTCAACCTTGAATTCTTTTAGTGTTTTTTCTCTAACAGAATATAAGCTCCTTTAGGACAACAACCCCCTTTATAGATTCCACAGTATTCAGATTAATGCCTTGTTCATCATAAACATTCAGAACTTGTTTTCGGAATAAATGGTTGCATTAATGAATGTCAAAAATAGAACAACAGAGAACATCGTATCACAAGGGCAATTCAGAATTCACCATGTTTAAATTATTTGCAAATGCTCAAATAAATTATGTAACTTATCCTAAATTATCTAGTAAGAAAATTAGCAACTGTCAATGACTTTTGAAAGAAGAAGGAGAAAAACCTATCACATAGCTATTTCTCATAAAGTAATTAGAAAAACAATTAATGAGTGGTGAGCCTTGGAGACTATAATGGAATTATTGGGTGGGAAGGCATTCATTTGGCCATCATTTTTCCAAATGTCAAGCAAAATTCTACAACGTTAATTCACTGCTAGTGTTATACTATAATGAAGCTAAAAAACAGAAGGAGATACATAAATTGAATTAGATGAACTGTATTCTGAGTTTTGCCATTATCAGTATACCAGAAAACAATTTTGAAATCTATAAAGAAACAAGGTAAATGAATAATTATGCAAGATCAATGTCTACAGATACAGGGCTCCTAGGCACTTCAGCTTTTTGTTGATAAGAAATCGAGCTTAACACTCCATTTGGACCATTAATCAGATGGAAAGGCATTGATTTTGCCCATTAGAGAAGATATTTTTAAATGAAGTCTTAGCATCGCTCAACCTCATGCTTTAGCAAATTCACTTTTCTCAGAGCCAGTTAAGTTGTATAAAAAGGTCTTTCCTGGGTCAGCTGGGTGGCTCAGTCCGTTAAGCAACTGACTCTTGGTTACTGCTCAGGTCATGATCTCACAATTCATGGGATCGAGCCCCTCATATGGCTCTGTGCTAATAATGTGGAGCTTGACTGGGATTCTCTTTCCCTCTCTCTCTCTGCCCCTCCCCTGCTCTCTCTTTCTCAAAATAAATGAATAAACTTAAAAAAAAAAAGGCCTTTTCCTCATCTTATCTTAAATTTCACAACCATCCCACCCCAAAATTCTATGGAGTGAATGGGATAAAAATAAACAAACAAAAAGGAATGCCACGAATTTGTGGCATCATGATGCAGTGAATACACAGAATGCGGGAAATTTCTGAACATACATAATTCAGTACATGGTTTGGCATTTTATTACCTAGAACTTCACATCAACCTTTCAATGAAACCTCATTTGTCCACATAGGCATTGCTTTTGCTACGGATAGCAAAACAGAGAAATGAGGGACTTTGGAACCTTGGAAGTGAGCCCCTACCTCTGGGCAGAAATAGAGCCCTGGAGTTTTCTGAAAGAAAAAGGATGATCTAAAGCAAGATGCTTCTGTGGACAAGAGATCTAGGTGGAAGCAACCCTGAATACCCTTTAAAGAAGAAAATCTCTGAAGTAGTGAAGCAAGGCCAAATTATGAAAATAGGTTTTCTGAAAATCAAGCAGAGTGATTTCAGTAAGGAATCATTTCATTCCATGGGTGATATCTGTTCAGTCTAATCGAATAGTAAGACCCTCATATAAAAGCCAGCCTGCTCTATAGTGAGGCCTGAGTCAGCAATATTTGAAGAACCACAGAGAATGGATCTACCCCTACCTTTGCAAGGATTCTTGCCATCCTATTGTAGGATCCACTTTGACCTAGGGATATAAGAAAATATAACAGAGGTCTCCAATTCCTTACCTGAAATTTAAAAATCTAAAAATCTCTAACAAAACAGGGTATTTTGTTAGTTTGTTTTTTATTAATTTGGTAGCAAAAGCTATCTTTGACTGAGGCTATTTATAATTTTTTTCATTGTGCATAGTGTATTTTCTAGATTTGACTGGAGAAATATTAAAGTGTTTGATCAAGAGTTTCTGCCCCAGACCCTAAAATGAGTGTTACATAATACAGATTATAGATAACTTCTAAAATATGAAATATTCTTAATTCCAAAATCTGTGTGGCCCCACAGATTTCAAATGTAATCAGTAGTATGATAGTTAATATTTACTAGGTGCTTGCTGAGAACCAGGCACTTTTCTTAGCTCTCTATGTAAATTAGTCCATTCAATTTTCATTGCAGGGACTCTATGATTATCCATGTATTATAGTTCAAGAAATTGAGGTAAAGATGGGTTCAATAACTTGCCCAGAGCTCCCCATCACACTAAATAGCACAGCTGGGACACACACCCTGTAGTCTGACACCAGAGCCCATACACCTACCAACTCCATGCCAGCCCTCCATGTTTTGTTGGAAGACACCTTGAATTAACCTGCACTTGAAAAGAATTAACTATTTGAAGGACTCTGCAATAGAGTCTTGCTCTACAGGGATGGATTAAACACATAATCACCCACTAGTCATCACTTACTAAAATTTCCTTAGGGAAGAGTGGATGGACAAGGAAAGAGTACCTATCTTTGAATTATTTTTTTACAGGATGTTACTGAAGTATGCATACGAGACAGTGCCTTTAAAAATGAGAAGCCAGGGACGCCTGAGTGGCTCAGTCGGTTGAGCGTCCGACTTCGGCTCAGGTCATGATCTCACAGTTTGTGAGTTCGAGCCCCGCGTCGGGCTCTGTGCTGACAGCTCAGAGCCTGGAGCCTGCTTCGGATTCTGTCTCCCTCTCTCTCTACTCCTAACCCACTCGCATTCTGTCTCTGTCTCTCTCAAAAATAAACAGACATTAAAAAAAATTAAAAAATAAATAAATAAAAATAAAAATGAGAAGGCATGTCTTTAAATAAACTGTTAAGATGGCCATTGTGGGCATCTATTCCCAATGCTATCTGAAGAACACCAGGAATACCGCTGGACATAGTTTGATGTTATTCGCAAAGTGAAGGAAAAAGCAGGCAAGACTGGCTTTCATTAAAATCACAGAATCAAAATGTAGTTGACATGTTCTGAAAAAAACTTCCCTTGCAGTAACTAAAAGTTGATTTTTTAGCTGGAAATGAACTCTTTAGTCAATTTTCCTTCCAAATTTTAATTCCAACTAAGTTATCGCCATAATATATCTGTCTTGATAAGAGGTCTCTGAGACCATCCTCTTTTGCTGAGCTTTAAGGGATTCTTAAGCTAATACCATTTTGTAATAAGACTTCCTTTCTTATGTTCCTGATGGAAATAAAGCCTGTGAGCCTCTACTATGAAATTAGCCGATGCGGTTTTGATCCTGATACAGCACTTTTACTTTGGATGGTAGTACTCTGTGTGTGTGGTAGATTAATAATTAACTTTTCTAAAAGGATGAGCAGATTGTTTTTGCTTGTGGGGGCCAGAATAGACTTAGGTCACCTGCCATCTTTGGTAAGTGTAGATACCTGGTGCCTTTGATTTGTTGACTCTCTAAATTATACAGGCCAACTCTGCTGGACCCAACAGAAGGAGAATCTGAAGCCTTCACTCTGGAACAGCTTGAAGCTATTGGACACAGGTCAGGTCTGTAACACTGGTATATTCCCATTAGAGAACCTGCTAAGAGAAGTGTTGCCTTCTTTGAACCCCAGGAAAACTCAGCTTTCTTAAGGGCCCACGGCCTGAGGGGTCGCTCCATTTCCCCCCTCTATGCCATCAGTTTGTGTTAAAATCTGTGTACAGGGATGAGAAATTGCTTTCCTCTCTGACTAGTGATCTTCCTCTCTAGGTGTCATGAGAAGATGCAGGCAGCATTAAACTCTGAGTCTATGTCCCCTTTAGAAAGCTCTACTCATCTAGAGGAAAATGACTTTCTCCAAATACTCAATGGGAATTAGAAACTTGTTACTAGTCAATACATCATCCATTATTTAATCTTCCATATTTAACGTGAGAGAATGTAATACAGCAGTTTCCTTTGTGTTTTTCAATTATCCAAGTATCTCAGCAAACAAGTTGAAACACTCTGATTCATGTTTATTTTCCTTCTGCTTTAATGTATAAAAACAAGCAATTTTGTATAGTTTTATATATCTACTCTAATTACAAAAATTCTAACTTAACACTCCCATTCAATTTTCTATTTTTTTAATCTGTCAATTAGTATCAATTTTGTAAAGTATCATATATAGTTACTAAGTCATGAGTTGCATTATAAGGGTAAGAATTAAAGCTAATCAATACCCTACTAAGCATATTAATAATGATCACAGTGATGAAGGCTCTCCTTTCTGAAGTTAAGTGTGATTGCAGAAAATACCACAGAACCATCTGCAGAGACTAGACAGAGAGGGTCCAAGATGGAATAGTTGGTCTGTGTACATATCTGGGAAATTGCTTCCCTGCTGCTTTTATCAGACATCATTGCCTTTTTCAGTTTATGCACACTGACCTCCATGGTCTCAATGCATCTTGCTTTCCTTCATTCCCATTTCATACTCCACTGTATCACACTTTCTAGAGCACTGGTGCTGTTTTTTTTCCTTTGTTTTTATTTGCCATGTCATATGGTCCTTAAAACAGCACTGATACTCAGGGGAGAAAAGTGGGAAATTGTGCCTGATTAACATGCAAAATTGATAATCCTCCTCATATAACAGAATTGACAGTGTGTAATTACACATACACATTATTTCCACAAAGTTGCTCACTGAGATCATGTCCAAAATTCACAGTACACTTCCTAGTTTTTATAAGATGGGTGCCAGACAACAGGGAATTTTGACTTATCCTAAAGCATAGAAAATTAAAACCAGAATGTGAAATAATATGAATGATTTCCACAGCTTGCTCTTCTCTGAAATTCAGAAATTGATATTTTAAAGGTATCAGATCTTTAAAAAGTAAGAGGGGAATTATTAACTGAGTTCCTATAGCTTTCTGTATCAGATGTGTTTTTTTCCTATTTTTACTGTTTCCTACATATCTGGTCGTAGGACTCAATCTTCCAAAAGGTGAAAAGGTACTAATTCCTAGTCATTAACAGGAATTTACACACTATCAAAATTGGTAGAATACTGAAACCCCAGAATCAGTAACTCATGTGGCTGTCTTAACTCCTGGAGCTGACCATAAACACTAGCCTCGCCTCCAGAATGAATATTCATCTTGCTGATAATACAGATCTACCCTCAACATAACTATCATCTCTGTGTTTGAATATGTCAGAAACAAAAAGTAAACAACACTATCAAAAACAATTAAATTGTGTTCTTCTCGGGTTAAAATTATATGATATGCATAGTATTCTATAAATGACCTAAACCACCTTCTGTAAATAACCAGCAGCTTTTTGTCAAGACATAATCACTTCAGTTTTTAAAAGTCTGTCAAGTTACACACTTAGCATCATGCAGACAAATCAAACAAACAAACAAACAAAAAACCATTCTGACTGGTGAGCTAGTTTTTTTATACTGCCTTCAAGAGCCTGTAACTCTTAAGTATCCTACTAATTTAAATTACAAGAATCAAATTATAAAATATTATGGTGCGAGGTGACCAAATGAATGCCAAACAATTGGAAGTTCACTTATTGTTTACTACTGTCTGCATTTAGGAATTATACTATGTGGGCCTTAGGCTTTTTTAAGTTTATCGTTTATTAAACCTCATAGTCTTAGATTTAAAGTCAACAGAGAAAGAGATGAACACAGGATACCAGCCACACCTCTAGTAGATAAAATTGATTACTATCTTAATTTTCTAACACCAACTCTCTTAGAAACTTAAATATCTGTTACATATGTATGTATGTGTATGTATAAACATTCACATGTATCAAATCCAGATGTCAGCAGTTTTAAGGAACAAATGTTTATTTTTTGTTTATGCTACATGTCCAACGGGTATTGAGAGAGGATTCTATTCCATGTTGGCAAGGACCTATATTAATGAAGACTTACCATTTTATGACACTCTATCTCAACTTAAAATTTGAAATCTATTGAAGACATAGAAAGTAAGTATGGAGAAATCAAGCACTATCTCTCTACAAATTTGGCCCAGAAATAACAAGCATCACTTTGCATTATAACCCATCGACGTGAATTAGCCTACTTTCTCCATAAAACTCTCTCTGATGTTCCTCATTTGAAGCTATTGTTGACAGTTGATCAAAAAATCACTGCCCAGCTCTTATCCTTTATGCTATATTGCTTTCTTCAATAGTTGCGATTATATGTACATTTTATCCTCCATAGATGGTCAACTCTTTGAGGTCAGAGATCGTGCCTCATTCACCCTTTCTCGAATATTTCCTCCCTCAAGTCCCTACCATAGTGTTTATCTTAGTAGAGCTATAACAAGTGTTTTGTTAATTGAGTGGGAGAGTAAGTTGACACAAATATCTTATGAAAGACATTTCTGGCTGCCAAAAGTTTTCTATGTGCACTGCAATATAATCATTCCCTAAGTCAGATTTCCTCAAATAGTGTCAAGCACATAATATGTACTAAATAAGTGATTGATTCATCCATTAGAATTTGCTTGTTACATACTATGGGCACAACATCATACATGAAACCATGAGAGAGTCAAGAGCAATCAACATAGATCCAACTGAATCACTTAGTACCCTGGTTCATTAATTTGATATATATTTAGCTGCTTATTGTATGCTAGTTATTGTGAATAAAATTGTGAGCAAAAATAGATGTAATTCCAGACATCAGGGAGCTTCAGTCTAGATAAAAAAATAAGACAATCAAACAACTCATTATGATAATGATTATGAAAAGAAAGAACAATACATTAAGAAAGAAAGTTTCTGGGGAAGATCAGGGGAGAGAGCCGTTTTCAAGAAACAATAACACAAATGTTTTATTTAAGCTGAGTTCGGTAGATATTACTAATGCCTATCAGCATTCTCTTTCCTATGAAAATTTGCCTAGGTGGGTAAATTATACTTCCAGAAAGGAGTACTTAAAAAGTGTTGTATGATTTTTCATGCTCTTTTCCTCCATATTCTTCCTGTCACAGAATCATGTGTTTACATGAAGGTATTACAAGATAAAAGCAAATGGAAGACAGACACACCAAATGAAGAACATTGACAGCTGATGACAGCCACCTCCATCTATAATAGACTTGTATGAGAAGGAAATAATATGTTATGCTAAGCCACTGAAATTTGGTCTTTTTTTCTTAATGCATCATAATCCCACCTATCTGGACTAATACACAGAGACCAAAAGGATGAACAGTGATTAGGTAAATGAAAGGGGCGGGAAAGGAGAAAGGCCCTGGTATCAAGAAAAAACAAAAAAAATCAGCTGGGGCAAAGCCCTGGCATCAGGGCTTTTGAGAAACTCAGTAGAATTAACTTCATGGCTGAAATTGCTGCAAAAGAACCTAAGTGATTAGTTTCTAAGGAAATAGTTAACCATAAAAGTGGTCATTTAGCCCTAAAATTCTAGTAACTTCTAAAGAGATGTGAGGTATATATGTAATCTATAGTAACACAATTTCTAAGGAGACACTATCTCCATAATACTTTCACAATATTCATGAAAACAAATACCCAAAATAGTCATTGAAATTTCATTAAATATAAACAATTACTCTGTTTTACTGTTCTACTTTAAAAGTCTTACTTTTGACTGAAATTAATGAAATCCAAACAAAACATTTTTCCAGAAATTTAAAATTTCTTTCTTTATATGTGGATTTAAATAAGGTTGAGCACCTTATATTTGGTTATTTCCTATCTTCTCTATGAAATCCATAAACCATAAAAAAGGAGAAAGAGGGAATATTTTATCCCATATTACAACTAATTTCAAAATAATTCTAATCAAGAAAATCAGACATTTACCCCTTATGTCATAATAATTCTAACTTAAAAGTACCTTGTTTTTTATTTCATTTCATCTTATTTTAAAATAAAGTAATTCTACTCTACTCAGTTTCTGAATAATACATTGTTAATTTTTTTACCAATCTCTTAACCTTGAACAAAACTTAACACTTACCACTTACCACTAGTTGAACACTTAACACTAGCAAAATTAATCATTTGCCTCAATACTTTCATTTTTAATAAATCCCAGAAAACTAGCCTGCTATTAAAATATAACTCAAAGTCTACTGTAATCAATGGAGTTTAGTCTTTACCATAGTTTTCTTTTCTCAGAATAGATGTGCCAATTCTAGCTACTAAACATTGAAATTGACATTTATTTTTGAAGTTGTAATTTTTATGTTTTTATTTCTTTGGAGAAACTACAGAAATTGGTTATAACCTGTTACTCTATAAATCTTATTTTTTTCTGGAAAAACATATGTTAAATTATGTGAATAATGAAAAACTAGCATGGTCAAACATAATTTTGTTTATTTTATTTGATAAACTTTCTTTTAATTGGGGTATTTTTTTTTCCTGGAATTTCCTTTGTATGTAAAAATGTGGTATGTCAATGCACATATAAATTAGTAATTCTGAAAGCTATTTTTAAACAATGTTTTATTTATTTATTTTGAGAGAGCGAGAGAGAGCATAAGCTGGGGAGGGGCAGATACAGAAGGAGAGAGAGAATCCCAAGCAGGCTCCATGCTGTCAGCACAGAGCCTGATATAAGGCTCAATCTCACGAACCGTGGTATCATGACCTGTGCCAAAATCAACAGTCTGATGCTTAACCAACTGAGCCACCCAGGCACTCCAGTTATTCTGAAAATTTTAATATAATTGGATATATTTTCCATGAAAACAATCATAAACAAAATTGAATTTTTCTTTGACCTCAAGACATTGCTCTGCTTTGTTGTGCTATAATTATGTCATTTCTCAGTGCACAGCATATACATTGAGAATATTTAGGAGAGTGTGCTTTACTCTACTGTCTATGATATCACTTGATTTTTCACATTTTTAAAACTCTTATTCACATTGTTTACTATCATGTGTACTTTACACATACACAGAGTTGCAAACAAAATGCCAAATCAAACTGGATACCAGATAAACAAAAAGTCCCTGGTCCTTTTACTACATTCGATAAGATTTGAGAATATTAGAAGAATAAAATAATCTGTCTTTTGACTGTACTCTCTCCCCTAAGTACTCTTCTTCCTGTTCTTATTAAACTATTCAATATTTATAATATTAAACGTTTAATACCTGTTTATTAGCAGCTTTTCTATCCTTTGTACATTATTATTTCTGATGCTTATTGAGCTCTATCAAACTTCTTACATATTAGTATGATGTATGAAATAATATACAAACACTAAAAAAGTGCTTAATGTTAGAGAAAAAAAATTCCCTGGAGAATAGCAATTAACTATGAAAATTCAGAAAAAGTGTGAAAAATATGGATACTTATTTAGAATTTTATAGGATGAAAAATATTTCTCTTCAGTTTATAAAAATGTAGAAAATAATAACTTTAAGAATTCCCATTACATTAGTATTCTAAACAGGATCCTCATTATTAACAGTTTATAAATAAATTGGAGTTAAAGAAAACTAATACCTATGGAATCCTCATAGGCTCTCTGTAATTTGGGGGGCAATCTATGTCTTCCCATCAGTATTTTCAGATAGATACATTTCTCATATATTCTGCTGCGGATAGTGCATAGATTAGCTCATTTATAAGCTAACTTTTAGTCTTAATTCTGATTGATTATACTAAAAGAAAAGAAAGCCAGACAATTCATCAAAACTGTCCCATATGTACCTCACAGAAATTAGAATTTATAAAATTCCTTAAGAGAGTCAAATATAAAGGCCCAAATAAGCAACCTGACTGGTTTCACTTCAAAACAAGACAGATTTGGAATTTACATAAATAGTTTGGCCCTCTTCTTTGCATATATACAAGTGCAACTCAAGTACCAGTCGTGGTTCATAATCTTTTCTATTTTTGTATCGAATCAATAACTCAATCAAAGAATGATGGTTGCAGTATAAGAAAGAAATTTCTTTAAGAATGAGGTAAAGGAGTACCTGGGTGCAGACTCTTGATTTTGGCTCAGGTCATGATCTCATCATTCCTGAGTTTATGCCCTGTGTCAGGCTCCCATGCGGAGCCTGCTTGGGACTCTCTCCCTCCCTCTCTCTCTCTGCCCCTCTCCACTGGCATTCTCTCTGTGTCTCTCTCAAAATAAATAAAAAAACTTAAAAAAATAAGATAGAGAAAGTATTTTGTATTTGCAGAGTTAATTGGATTATCCTCTTATAACAAGGAAACAAAGTGGCTAAAATGCAAAGTCTGAGAAGGAGTTACGAATTTCCCACATTAATTAGCAGTGTAACCCCAGGATGGAACACGAAACCTCAGTTTCTTTATGTACATAAACAAGTAAAAGAATAACTTTCACATCATGGAATGTTTTTGCAGACCAAGTGATATATAATAAGGTGCTTAGAACACTGTCTGACGTAACAGCACCACTAGCCAAAAAATGTGTGTGTGTGTGTGTGTGTGTGTGTGTGTGTGTGTGTGTATTAGTCTTTAATTAACATCACAGTGTGTCAACTGCTCATTTTGGACTTAGAATTTGGAGAATCAAGTGTAGAATGAGGTCTCTTCTGTCAAAATACTGCCCATCCACTGAGGCTGATTGAAGTCCCACTTGCTCCATGAATCTTTTCCCAACCTTTCAGGCCTCCATAAATCTGTCTCTACTTTTCATCTCTGCAGCACATATTGTATATTCCAAGGTGTACTGGGAAATGTAACAGAGGATACTGCATGGCATGCTGATGAGATTATCCTTAGATCAGAGGCAAAGCTTAGCCATTAAAAGCTTTTGAACATTGGTAAGTTTCTAGAAGTATGATTTCTAAGCCAAGGAGTATTTATATTTTATATTTTTTCATGTTTTGCCAAACTTTCCTCCTGAAAAGTTGTAACAGTCTTCACTGCCTGCAACAATGTATTTTTTAATGTGACACTATTATTAAACCAGCATTTAATCATAGAAAATAAGCATTCACATCCTTTAAAGGGATGCTCAGTTGGATTAATTAGATTTTAAATCAAGGAGCAATTCTAAATGTGGATTCATTCTATGGGAGATACTTAGGACATGATAAAAATAAGCTTAGAAAATTTCTTGTCCAAATGATTTTTACTGGCATCATTATTGCAGGCCTTCTCAGACTTTTTAATATGCTAGAGTGTACTGTAAATCTCTAAAAGAAATATATATTGGACCACATTTCCCAAACACATTTGGACATGGAATACTTTTGTCAGAACATTTCAAGGAAATAATGTTTCATAGATACTTTGGGAAATGCTGTTTGCCACTTACTCATATATCAGCAAATATTGCTATCTGTTTCAGGTATAGAATTTATTATCTCTCCAATGTGATAGGAAGTACTTAACTTGTTTTACATTCTCTGTATTTTGCATAACTACCACCACATATGCCACAAAAAGGTGTGAAATAAATCTTTGCTGATGAACTGACAGATTACATATTTAACAAAAGAAAATTATATATGCTAGAAGTTCAGAGTACATGAGGAAGTAATGCTCTTACGTAAGTAGGACCCAAAGCCATTTCCATCTTTTTAACTAATGAAAATACTTTTTTGCTTTTATTACATACAGAAGTGTCATTAAGTGATGCAGTACATTAACAGTGACTATATTCTAACCACAATTAAACAACACTAGCTACAGCACTTTTTAAAAACTTTATCACCAACGTATTTGTCTTAACATAAAGATACACTCCAATAAACACTTCATCTTGCAGTCTTAATAACTGAAAACAGTTGGCATCCCAAAACATTCATAATGGCTCTTTTTGAGAGGAATAAAAAAAATATTTTTCACATCTAAAGAAGATTACCTTTAAGTTGGAAGGGCTGCAGCTTAAAATAATAATACATAATTGTATGGTGATACCAAAGAGTCAGTTCGTAACTATGAGCAGTGTAGAAAAAGGAACAGTTAATATGCACTATGATTACTAGAACCAACATTTGCTCTCTCTACCCATAGTTTTTAAGATATCTTTAGCCTATTAATATGATTCTTTATTAAGTAATCAAATATTGCTTGAGGAACAGAAAGGCACTGAGTAAAATCACAACTGTTGATTTTAAATACTTGATATTTACCCAGAAGGCAAAACATTTTCAGTAATTAAAGCAGAGGTTTAAAAGTTGAAACTGTTTTCCTACTTCTCTGTTGCCTGACCAAAGTACATCATGCTACCTGTTTTAAAGTACAGTATATTTCATTTGGAGACCTTTTTTGGAATGCTCAGACTCCCCACACAAGAAAAATACCATATTTAATATTTTAGTAAAAGTAAAAAAAAAAAAAATGGCTCAAATTTTCTTTGGATCTTATCTAACAGTAAGATCTGCATATTTATTTATTTGATTGATCATCTACAGTGAGGACTCCTTTTCATACACTACATTTTAATTCTCTTAACACTTAACTTCCCTTTTCAGATGTGCAAACTGAGACTTACACAAAGTAAGCAACTTGCCTAAAGTTTCACAGCTAGCTGGTAGTAAGATCAGGTTTCAAGCTCAGAGTCTACTTGGTTTTAAACCTGCCCTCCTTCCGTTACCATCTGCTGGCTATTCTCCATATTTTCATATCCTCCCACCAAGTCTCCGATTTAGTATTTTAACATGTCCTATAAAACATGCAGGTTTGTTAAATGAAAAATAAAAATAATGAAGACAAATACCTCAATTTAACTTATTCAGTAAGAAAGGGCAGGGGACAGAAAATGTATTCCAGAAAAAAGCAATTGACCAATGCTTGTACTGTGACCTGAGAATTTGGCCAATTTGTTCCATAAATGAAGTCTAGCTTAGAATACAAGACTTCCTACTGTTAACTACCAAGAGTCAAAACACAGATCGTTTTTCTGCTTGAAAATTTACCAAATATATGTATTTGGAAATATATGTATATGGAAAAAAAAAAAAAATATATATATATATATATATATATATATATATATATATAAGAGAGAGAGAGAGAGAGAGGGGGAGGGAGGATTGAAGAGGCCAACTTGTTTAACAGATGAGGATATTCAGTTTTTATATACTTGCCTTATGCTGGGAAGGCAGCCAAATCTCTAACTGAATCTAAGAAAGTATATATTTTATTATAGCTATGTGCATGTAAATGAACAGTGTATAAAATATAGGCAAGCCTCCTCTCAGTTTATTTAAACTATAAGAGATCAGTATACCATTAAGAAAACATTCTCAGTTGTACCTTTCTCAGGAACTAAAGATATGAAGATGTCTTCAAAAATTATGTATGTCATTTCCGAATTTCAATGTTTCTATGAATCTAGACAAAAGAGCTGACTTACTTTATTCTCAAAAAAAAAAAAAACTGAAAATGCTATTTGTTCATCACTTGACACATTTGCATACTGCATACCTTTTGTTAGGGGTATAGTTTACCATCTGAAACATGTTCCACTGAAAAAGACTTTTAATCTATTGTTATTACTTTTATTCTTTTGTAAGTAGTAGGACCGCTACACAACTAACTCAAGCATAAGTGTCTCTAACATGCCTCAGATTGAGGGATTAGATTGTTTCACTAAAATACAGCATGTCCCACCTTTTATTATGAACTATTAAGGGAGGGTTGCATTAAATAAGTTGTAACCTTAACATTAAATGAGTTCCTTAAAAAAATAATATTTAATGAAAAGACTATATAATAAATGACAGGCTATAAGCTTGACTGGAATTTTTTAAAGTACCAAAAAAAGAAAAAGAGATAGCAATACTACCGTACATGAAAGTCACTGTTTACGTTAATCATAAGCAAAATATTAACAAAGAATTTGAAGCTACAAGTTTTTTGAGTGTGACAGGATGTTGTGAAAGTAGTTAATTATTTGAAAAGAATATTCTTAAAACATTCTTAAAAACTTACAAGTTGAAGTGTTAAGTCAATTTAATAAAAATAATGATACATATCCAATTTCCTTATCTCATAAAAAATGTTAGCATTATTCCATTTCTATATTTTAGTCAGAAGTAAAATACCTCTAACATGAATGAAAGTATATAAGTTTCTTTTAAAATTATCAGTTATTTCATCATTATCTTACCCTTTTAAATTTCTACCTTGCATATTTTATAATACATATAGTATAGGACATGTATATATAATACATAAGTAAGTAAAATGGAGGTATGTCCTTAAAGATATTTTATGTACGAATGTATGTTTGTATGTATTTTTTACAAATAGACATATTTAACAAAAATATTTTTAGAAACTATGGCTTTCACAAATGACACTTTTAGGCCCCAACTTTATACAAACTTCTCTCTTTGGGTAGTCACCTAGTAGCACTTTATTGTTGAACCAAAAGTGGTATGTTTTATGTCTTCAAAATGTCAAGAATTATGCTACAAATCCAATCATTGATCAAAGGTAGTTTCATAAAAGATTCAGCACAATTTCTAAACCGATAATTTTTAACCAACATATAAACAAATCAAGACTAAGAATACTTTACAATATCTCAAAATTTCTTCACCATATAACTATGATTAAAATCAGTCTCAGAAATGAGCATTGCCATTTCCTATTTGCATTTTCCTAATGTCCAAGCTGTGAAATCCTGAGATAATCTGTTTTATATATTTGTGGTGTATTTATAATAATACATTTAAATTATTAGAAAGTGTATATATTTTATAAACTTCTGGGATCCAAAATGTTTAATTCTAATATTAAGCAATGTACAATTGTACATTGAACATATAAATTTAAAATAACCATTAAATAATAATCACATTAATATGTCTCTCTACCTAGAGAATTTTGCTGTACTTAACATTCAGTTCATTTGTGTCACTCAGGACAATCTGAACACATTGTTTCACAGAATTGGAAGGGGTATTAAAGATCTTCCCCAACAACTTAACAAATAAGGTATCAGCGCCCAAAAAACTTGCTCGTTACGGGTCAAGAAGCCAGGCCATGTAAGTCTTTATCCAGTACTTTCCTGAATAAAATGCCTGAGCGCTCGAGGCCCACTGGTGAATTAAGTTACAATGATCTGTTATTGACACAGAGTTTCTGATAAATAAATTCTTAAAGTACTATCTTTGTTGTTAGGTAATTATAATGAGTATTCTCAGTCCCAGAAGATATTTACTTGATGCCACAGCAACTTTCCTAAAGCCTAGGTAACGGCATGTTCATACAATGTCCTGAGAGTTTCCTATAGTCATTTAGAGTGATAGCTGATTTGATAGGTCTCTAATACATTCACATTATAAAATGAATACATCTGGGCACCTGGGCGGCTCAGTAGGTTAAGTGTCTGACTTTGGCTCAGGTCATGATCTCCCAGTTCGTGCATTCAGATCCCGTGTTGGGATCTGTGCTGACAGCTCAGAGCCTGGAGCCTGCTTCAGATTCTGTGTCTCCCTCTCTCTCTGCTCCTCCCCATTCACACTCTGTCTCTCTGTTTCAAAAATAAACATTAAAAATTTTAAAAAGTAAAATGAATATATCATCATTTGATCAATAATTCTGTTCTATTTTTATGAATCTTGCTCTACTGGATATTTTTTGTTTATTGTCTGCCTGCCTGCCTGCAATGCATTATACTTTCTTTTGGTAAGAGCAATGCTATTTTGTTTTATTTTTTTAAATGTTTACTTATTTATTTTGAGAGAGAACACAAAAGGGGTAGTGGGAGAGAGAGACCGAATCCCAAGCAGGCTGGGCGCTGTGAGTGCAGAGCCCAGCACAGGGGCTTGATTTCACCAACGGTGAAATCATGACCTGAGCTGAAATCAAGAGTCTCAAGCTTAACTGACCGAGCCACCCAGGCACCCCATCTGTTTTGTTTTGTTTAAAGATCCACTCCTCCCCTACTCTCAGACCATGTTCTTACCTAGCTAAACAAAAAGACTGTGAGACTAAACAGAAAATACTCTCTTTTGCTGAGAATATGAGATCAAAGGTAGCTCAAGAAGACCTCGAGAGGATGACGGGATTAGCATTGCTGCAGCAACATTACCACTACCTACAGCCTGCACATACTCATCCCCGGCCCTGCATCCTTTCATGACATGCCAGAGCTCTCCTCCCATGGCAGAATCCTTGATAGTACTTCCTGTTAAAGCTGAAAAAAAGCACTCTCTGTCATGCCAGGGATTACATAAATCACAGAAGAGTTAACGTGTCACAAGTGCTACTCATGTTCACCTCTTATGTGCACAATTTCGTTTAGCTCCATATACAACCAATCCGTTTCTCTCGTATCTTTGTTGATATAATTAGATGAAATGATACAATTTCAATTGTTGCAACAAGCCTTTCCATCTCTTCTCACATGCATTGCTTTATCAATAGGTTAGATATAGTTTCATCTTTCAGGGGCATCTTGTTGGCTCAGTAAGTTAAACGAGTCTGACTCTTGATTTTGGCTCAGGTCATAATCTCTCTTCCTCCCTCCCCTCCCCTCCCCTGCTTGCTCTCACGCACAGGTGTTCCCTCTCTCTCTCTCTCTCTCTCTTTCAAAAATAAATAAATAAATTTTATACAAAAAAAGATATAGTTTTACCTTTTAATTTTGGCTAAATTATACTAAAACAAAGAGGTGTCATGCTATAGTGTTAGTTTTCATGTCTGGATTATTATTGGATGACTAGTAAATCATTATTATTGATTTTCATATAGTCCATAGTTTGTCTTTTCAAATTTTACCAGTATTCAATTTTGAACAAATACATTTTTATCACACACTATCAATTTTTTTTAAGTTTGTTCATATAACCCATCTTATGTAATTTTCCAGCTTGTAAACAATACAACTCATGAACAGAGATTTTTAAAAAATTTTTTTTAATGTTTTATTTTTGAGACAGAGAGAGACAGAGCATGAGCAGGGAAAGGGCAGAGAGAAAAGGAGACACAGAATCAAAAGCAGGTTCCAGGCTCGGAGCTGTCAGCACAGAGCCCGATGCAGGGCTCGAACCCACAAACTGTGAGATCATGACCTGAGCCGAAGTCAGACGCTTAACAGACTGAGCCACCCAGGCACCCCTGAATAGATATTTTTAAATGTGAATATTATACTTTCATCATTTACACAATCTTCACATGTTTAATGAGTAACAATTTTGTGCCACAAGACATCTAACACATCTATTAGACCAGTACCTCTCAATATTCATTGCACCTACAAATCACCCAAGGACCTTGTTAAAATGTGGGTTCTGACTCAGTAAATCTGGGTTAGAGTCAAAGAATCTGCATGTGTAACAACCTCCAAGAAAATGTCAATGCTGCTGGTCTTTGGAACATACTCTGAACAATAAGTTAGTAGACTATGAAACTAATATTAGTTGTACTTCTAAACAACTTTACTATCATAATTGTGTTTCAAATCTAGAGCTGAACTAAATATTCTTTCCTCTTAACTGTAAGAAGTTGAGATATATGTACATTTTTCCTCTGGCAGGAAATGCTTAATATCATGCATCATATTAATGCAACTAATGGTATACATATGCACAAGTCCATACATCATGAATTGCTTGGTGACATCTAGATGTCATTTTCTCTAGGCCAAGATAAGTCATGTACAGAAGATAACATAGGATGAAAATTCAACTTTGAAACCCAAAAGAATCCTGTAAGCCAGCATAGCAATTCCACAGCTAATCATGTTTCTTTTACAAAGAAATTTAATACAGTTTCCTAAATTCAGCTAAGATGTACCAGATAACAAAAAAATAGCCTCAATTTTGTATGTCCTACTACTTAGTGGTAATCACAGTCTTTTCTTGCTCCTAGAAAACATGTTCAAAGAGCAAAGATTTAAACCACTCCTCAGGATATAGAGGTGTGCACATTTGGCTAGATTCAGGATAACTGCAGAATCACTCTCTTTAATTGAAATCATAGCTTGCCTTCTATCACTGCTCCTTTAAAATCTTTAGATGCTTGCTTTCCAATGACCTATGATTAAGATTTCTAGGTCCACCTGGGGTGCCTGGGTGGCTCAGTCAGTTGAGCATCTGACTTTGGCTCAGGGCATGATCTCATGGTTCATGAGTTTGAGCCCCGCATAGGGCTCTGGGCTGACAGCCCAGAACATGGACCCTGTTTTGGATTCTGTGTCTCCCACTCTCTCTCTCTGTCCCTACCCTGCTCATGCTCTGTCTCTCTCTCTCTCAAAAGTAAAATAAAAAATTAAAAAAAAAAATTTCTAGGTCCACCTGAGCACATCTGAAATAATTTTGCGTTAATGAAGCAAACCATTGTCACAAACCATGATATACCTATCTAACTGGAATTAAAATTATTTAACTTATAAAAAAAAAAGTCCATGGTAAATTCACTGTCAATATTTTTTCTCTCTCACCGTCACCCTCTCTTCCCCAAAAAAGTTTAACTACTTGGGACACCTGGATGGCTCAGTCAGTTAAGTATCTGCCTCTTGGGGCACCTGCAGAGTTCAGTCCATTGAGCATCCAACTTCAGCTCCTGTCATGATCCAGTGGTTTGTGAGTTCAGGCCTCACATCAGGCTTGCTGCTGTCAGCACCGAGTCCACTTGAGATCCTGTGTCCACCCCTGTCTCTGCCCCTCCCCTGCTTGCACTCTGTCAAAACTAAATAAACATTAAAAACAGATTAAGCATCTGACTCTTGATTTCTGCTCAGGTTGTGATCTCACAGTTTGTGGATTCAGGCCCCGCATCTGTTGGGTTCCATGCTGGCAGTGCCAGAGCCTGCTTGGGATTCTTTCT
The DNA here is from genome assembly GCF_023721935.1 of Panthera uncia. Lineage (NCBI taxonomy): Eukaryota > Metazoa > Chordata > Mammalia > Carnivora > Felidae > Panthera > Panthera uncia. The sequence goes on along the minus strand of NW_026057580.1, from coordinate 60,891,370 downwards.
CTTCTCCTCCCCTGTTCCAGCTTTCTCTCTCTCAAAATAAATAAATATTTTTTTGTAAAAAGCTTAACTAGTTGATGATTATTAAGAATCAAAACTTTCCAATCATTTTTTTTTACGTTTATTTATTTTTGAGACAGAGAGAGACAGAGCATGAACGGGGGAAGGTCAGAGAGGGAGGGAGACACAGAATCAGAAGCAGGCTCCAGGCTCTGAGCCATCAACCCAGAGCCCGACGCGGGGCTCGAACTCACTAACGGCGAGATCGTTACCTGAGCTGAAGTCGGACGCTTAACCGACTGAGCCACCCAGGCGCTCCTCCGATCATTTGTTTACAAAGATTCAAAATAGCCTTACAAACTTCTAATTACTAAGTTATGTGTACTGATTTTATTTAAGAAATAATAAACCAAATCCCATTTCAATGCCATTGAAATAAGTTTACCTATGCCTCTTTTTAAAACGGAGATAGCCACTTATTTAAAAAGAATTAAATGGATATTTCTATACTAATAAAAATACATGACAGAAAATTCAGTCAGTTATTAATAATTATAATTAATAATTAAATATTAATATATATAATATATAATATATAATTAATATATTATACATATTATAATTATAATTAATATCTGGAAGAGATTTACATAAATTTCCAAATAAGTAGCAAAAGATTGCATATTTCTTGTTTTTTCCTTTTTTTTCATTGCATAGTTAAAATACCTCATGAATGTTAATATTTGGTCTTTCTTGGAAAGAGGATTGAACAAAATAGATGAAAGAAAGAGATTGAAATGTAAACTACATTCTTTGCACTGTGCTGTGCACACAATAGTGACATTTCAAAAGTCAACTCCAATGATTCATGCTAAGATAGCAAAGCAGTAGAGCAGAAAATACCAAATTGTAAATAATACAAATATCTGGAACGCATGTGTTGCTTTCCATTTGATTATAAATACTCTTGATATTTTGGAATTTATAGGCAGGGCTTCAAACTAAATAACAAAGCCAAGGTTAATATCTAATCCTGAAGCAGATGGAAGGTTTCCCAGATTCTTCATCCTCTACCTGGATCCCTCCCTCTCTGTGCCCATTCCATCCCAGGCTGCAGAGACAAGGTAGTCTGGGCTTCTCCATAACATCTTCCTAAACTTTCAATTCAGGGAAGGAAGATAAATGCTCATTTGTGTTTAAAAAGTTATTTGCTGGAGGCAAAAAAAAAAAGTTATTTGCTGAAGAGTAGTCTTCAAACATCCTTGACTTTCAGCTTTTAATGGTTAACTCACTTAAATATTCAGTCACTCAACACGTACAATCTTCCAGAAACAGAGAATTGACAGTGCTTAAAAAAATCCGATTTGCATATACTAAAGGCCTGGTCTTTAAGTGGCCTTAAATCTTATCTGGCCCCATGGTGGATATAAATAAACAACAGTCACTGTGGTCAGGTTGGTTAAGGTGCTTCATATACATCATAAAATGTAATCCTCACAGTTCTGTCTGGAACATATTGCCAAATCTATTTTATAGGTGAAGATATTGAGGCTTGAAGAAGTTAAATAATTTACCTAAAGTCATATGACATAAAGTCATATGACAGATAATGTCAGAGACAATATTCAAAGTCTAAAACTTGATGCTCTTTTCAACATACAAACTGATACCAAGAGAAGGTAATGGACTTACTAAAAAAAAATTATAATACCATCCAGGCTAAACATATAAACGTATCTTTGAAATAAGTTATATCACAATTATTTCATGGAATTGAGACATTTGCCTTTATATGTTAATATCTTTAAGAGGAAACTCCTAAGAATTGATAATATACAAGCTTATCAAATAATCAAAGCCAGAAAAGAGTTCACAAAATTTAGAAAATTTAGAAGTCTCATGTTTTTCTATATAAGCTGTTACATAAAGCTTTTCTTTATTCCATTTTCTTATAATATTAAGGAATGGATTAGTCTCGAGTACCTCCTTCATTAAATTTACTTATTAACACTTTACGTTTTCAGAATTTGTACTCACTGGAATTATGGTCTCTTGTCTGTACTGGATTTCGAGATCCTGAAGAGCATAAATTCATCTTATTCTCTCTGGGACTTGAGCAGCACTCAGCATGCCATCTAACAAGTTTTGTGAGACCTCAATAAATCTTTGTTAAATTTAATTTTCTCTTATATGCTTTAATTTGCTCTAAAGCAATCCTCCCATTGAAATGAAGATTAAATAGTGAAACAAAATATGAAGCTTTCAGACAGGATGATTTAGTCCTAAATAA